>NW_009216084.1:0-8288 GCF_000690835.1 Fulmarus glacialis | reverse complement strand
GCTGGTACAGGAAACGCTCTTGGCCTTCTGAGGAACTTCATAAAGGCCCATCTTGCTCATAATAACAGCTTGATTCCATTAGAGATAACAGCCTAATAAATAAAAAGGTGTTTGTCGAAATACCAACTGTGATCTGCGTTTCCCCTGACTCAGTGAAAAGGGAATTTACAACAGAACAAGACCCTGAAATTCACACAGGCAAGCAGACCTGATGAAGAAGAACAGAGAGGGAGTGATATTTCAGGAGGACTTCAAAAGAAGCCTGTAGATGAGCCAGCCAAATGGACAAGAGCATAAAGCAGTTGTGCTCTGCATGACACCTTATGTCTCACAGCTGCCTACAGGATTTACATCACTCACCCCAACACAACATCGGAATTCAGGTTCCCAAAGTCTCTATTTTCCACTGAAAGCATCAACCCATTTTATTTTTTTCATTGCTCATGGGGATTTTGCCAGCCCTGGGCCCACTGTTGTCCGAGCCGTAAAATCAGCTCTCCGTGCTATTTTAACACTCACCATCTTGCCAGTGGGGCCCCGGACTCCCACGATGCCCTCGTCACCCTGTTAGGATGGAGAGGGGTAGTGATGGCCATCAGCAAAGAGAAACGCAACACGCACAGTCCCAACTCTGCAAACCATCCCACTGGGGACTACAGGAATTAAGCATGCAGAAGCCCAGATCCTCGAAAGAGTTCTCCAACCTCTTCACTTATACCTCCATCAGGATTAGGTGCCTTAATGCTCCTATGGATCTGGATCAAAGATCCATAGGATCTGAAAGGCTTGAGATCATCCACACGTCACTGCAGGTAGACACTGCAGTGTTTAAAGAATAATGCTTCGGTCAGATTGAAGTTTCAAGCTTCAGCTTCTCCTCAGTCCCTGAGCAAAACAGGCATTTGTGAGATGATCTGCACCTGATTTAGCATGATATAAATCACTCCAAAAAGGTGTCTCTTCCTCTCTGTTGGTATGGAGAGGCTCTGGTAGGACTAGTTCAGAAGAAGCCATCTGAGGCTGGATGACCTGGTGTGTCCCTCCCCATGATGTACTTATATCTGACAAAGGCATGTGCAACAGGGGACAGAGGACTGAGGTGTTCCTGGGACAGAGAGATTTCTTTCCCCTGTTTAGAGGGCTCAGGAGCTTTTCTGCACATTCTTTTTTTAGCAGGACTCACCAAAACAAATAAGGCAGCCAGGAATTCACTTGGAACTCATACCACTGACTTTCAGAAGGAAGAGGTCACCAGTCAACTGCTCAACAGTAACTTGTGCCTTTGGAGACCGATGTGAGGTTACCTTCATGCCCAGCTGTGGTTTCCAGATGCTGCAAACCTTGTTCTGAGCCTCCCTTTAAGTGTGCTATTGGCTCCTTATAAACCTTGCTACAAGGGATAGCTGTGCTGGTGGGTCTATGAAGTCCTTTTATGACCTCCCTAGGTAGATCCTACAAGACTTACCTGTCTTTAAGATGCCTAGACATAGGCATTGTCCTGTGAGGCCAAATTTAGATCTCTCATATAAAGCCAATGTAATTTGAGATTCTGTGATTCACTCCAGATTTATGCTGGAGTCAGAAGAGCAGAAACATTATTTCATCATTTCCTTCAGATAATGAAGCTTGAGCGAGGTTTACCCCAGACCTTTCACAGCTGTTGACATTCTCATTAAGTGTTTTGTCTCAGGGGCCTCATTGAACGGTTCTGCTGGCAGATGGGGAGTTTGTCTAAATGGATTGCAGCATAAAATCAGTTTATTCATGGAACAGCCACAGAAGCAACAAATTGAAACGTGGCCTCTGATTACGACTCAAGAGGGTCTCCCTGGGGTCTTTGACAGAAGGAGACCAAAACTTCGCAGCAGCGTGAGGAAAAGTGAACATTGCTGCCCCAAGGACGATGGAGGCTGGTTTCCCTCTGCCAGGACAACGGGAAGGAAGAGGGGAACGAGGATAAAAAAGGTGGAGGCAGATTTCTGAAGGAATGAGCTTGCAGGTAGCATCCTCAAAACTACAAAACCGAGGTGGTTCCTCACCAAGCTGCTCGGATTAAAACACGCAGATGTAGGGGTGTAGATATTGACTTCAACGCTCCCACCTAGCCAGTGAAAGCACAGCCAACACAGTGGTGCAGGATTCACTTGGCCATGCAGTTGACCAGTGCGATCTGTAATGCTTGAGGGTGTCTAATTATGGAGGGGATGCCAACTGTGACCTGTGGACAGATTCTGGTCAGTACCAGCTCCGGCTGGCCATAGCAGTGTCCATCACCTCCAAATCTGGCTGGTGAAAAATTAAGGAGGGCTCTGAAATCAGCCTTTTAGGCATCTTCTAAGATGGGTGAGTGGGAGGTGATGGTATAAAGCTGCCTCAAAAATAGGGTAGGCTGCAAGAAGCCAACCCAGGAACATTTATGGAGGGACCTACCTGGGGGCCAGGCAGTCCGCGTGGACCTCTTGGGCCAGCTGCTCCAACACCGATTTCTCCCTGCAGATCAGAGAATCCGAGAGGTCTCATTCGGAGCAAGAACACCACATCACATGATTGATGATTAGTTTGACCATGATTTAAAAGTCACAGAAAGAGTCGGGAGACTCAGTTCCAGTGACTTTCTGCTGCTCTCTCTGGAGGATGCTCCAGCAACCATGGGGAAGAAGGGCACGAGGGTGAAAGAGGGATGAAGTGGCTGGATGGGGTCAGGGATAAGGAGCCAGGGGAGGGCAGTGGGCTGTCCCATTGCCACTCCAGGATCTCAGCTACTTGTGACCTGCCTTGCAGGTCGGCACTGACCTTGTTGCCTTTGGGTCCAGGTGTCCCGGGAATCCCCTGGAGGGCAAGCAAAACAAAATAGAAGGGAGGACTGTGCTTTGCAAGTCCTCGATGATCTCCTGTCCCAGTGCTCCAAGAGGGTGAAAGCACACCCACCCCACGTACCAGGGCCTCAACCTCTCCCCCAGCCATCCCTCTGCTGCTCAAAAGACACAGGGGCAATGTACAAAAGTCACCTCATTTCCTGGGGATCCTGATGGTCCTGGGGGCCCAGCAAATCCATTCCGGCCTCTCTTTCCACGCTCGCCCTTGAAAACAAAATCCTTTAAGGAGGAGAACACCCTGATGTGAAAGGTCCTGCTTTCTCCCATCCAGACAGAAAGCAGGTGCTGGTGCCCCCAGGTGTTCCCTGCACTGGCAGCATGCAGGAGGAATAGCCTCCTCATGTGGGCCTCTTGTTGTTGAGGAGAGGGGACTCCAGCTACACCGAGACCTTGAGTTTAGGCACAGTGTCCCCCACCCCACCTCCAGCTACGCCTCCATGTCCCTGCAATGAGACTTACCCATTGCTCCCTCTGTTCCCAGGGGCTAATGACCCCCCCAAACCCCTTGCTGATATCCCCTGTGCTATCGCCACCCCTTTTCTTCCCTGTCATCTCATCAAGTCACATCACTAAATTTAAAAGAAGAACAACAGGTCCCCACCTTGCTTGGAGCTCCAGTGCTTTTTTTATTTTTGAACATGAAGGACATCCCCCTGTACCAAATCTTTTGGCCTGTTTTTTTCCCAACAACATCAGTTGGTCTAATAAATGCTGTTACCCTTCTTTTTGCCACCAGGCTTTGTTCCTGCTTCTCTTCACTGACTACATATAGGCTCAGGGTCTGGAGACCTGGATAGGTGGGGGCTTGACACAGTGGTGGGTGACGTGGCGTAGACAGTCTCAGTCGGGCCATCATTGTTCTCGCCTTAAGGTAGTTAACACAACACACACTGTCCCCTCACCGCACACCACCTACCTTCTGTCCTGTCATCCCGGGCAGACCTGGAGCCCCTCTGTCCCCCTGTGACCCGGGGGTGCCAGCATTGCCACGAATGCCCTGGATGCCCTGAGCTCCTGGAGGTCCTGGGGCCCCTGGCTCACCCTGTTAAGTGAATCACAAGGAATTTGGATTTTAGGTGGGATTAACTGCCCCCCCTAAAGGTCCTGGAGAAAGCCTGGGGTGTCTCCTTGAATTCACATGGCCAGTACACAGAATTGAGGACACCCCCTCCAGCCCTGGTCCATAAAAGAAGTCCTAGGGCTGGAGAAAGGGCTGTACCATGACTTGCTAAGCGGGGAGCCCTTACCTTACCTGCAGACCTTCAACATCCCAAGGGATCACAGAAACGCATCTCTGCTGAGACCACAATTCCCTGGATTTTTTTCACAGCCATATTTCACAGCCGGATCTAGTTGAAGATGTCCCTGCTCATTGCAGGGGCGTTGGACTAGATGACCTTTAAAGGTCCCTCCCAACGCAAACCATTCTATCATTCTATGATTCTATGATATTTATCCTCTGGACTTCACCTGCTTTGAAATGGCCCTTTGGAGGACACAGAGCACTCCCTCTGTCCCAGACCCATGTGATGGTGTTCCTGCCTTCCCAGGCTAGGACTGGCTTTGGTGCTTTATCTTTGTAGCCGAAGCCAGTTCTGTGCTCCCCACCAGTGGTGGAAAGCAAGGACTACAAAGAGAAAGACCCGGAAAAAAACAAGTGAGATCCTATCTAGAAGAGAAGAAAGTCTTACCTTAAATCCAGGTGGCCCAGCCTGACCAATGGGACCTCTGAACCCAATTCCTGGTTCTCCCTGTGAAGAGAAGAAGGTCAGGAAAAATCAAGATCACTCCTTCCACTGTGGGCCCATCAAAATGAGAGCTTGCTTCATGCTGCTCCCTGGACACCCAGCCAAAGTCCCTCAGAGCTGATCCTACATTGAGGGTTTCTACAGAGCCCTCACTGACCATCACATCTCCTCTAGATGATGGGAAGTCTTATCTGACCTGGAGAGACAACGCTGCTGAGAGCAGCTTTAGAAAAGAGGGAGCTGAGTTGCAGGAATATTGCTGGAGATGGTATCAGAGGACTCTGGGTGAGACTCTCATCTTCTGACATTACTCATTTATAAGGTGGGTGTCCTGTCTATGCGAGCCATCTGGAGTCCCTGCCTCATCAACAGAGAGATACTGGGTCCCCAGCGAGTGATTGGCCACACTGAGCCCACATCTCAGGAGGTTACCTGGACACCTCCCCCTGAGATGGGGAGGCTAGGTATGGTGAAAGGAGGAGGGCGAGCAGGAGGCAAGTTCTCACAGTGTAAGAACAGACACCCCTGACTGTGGTACCAACGCTGTTCTTTACCTTTTGACCAGTTTCACCTCTGTCTCCTTTGATGCCCTGTGAAATAAAGAAAGAGTTACCAAGCCTGTGTAAGAGGTCACGTGAAGTACCGCCTCAGTGCAACCCTGAGAAAGAGCAACTGTTTCCAGTTGTGCTCCACAGCAGCATGGAGCAACTGGTCCCTCTGACCTCCACCTCTTTTCACCAGAGGAGGTGGACAGTGGCTGGTGACCGGGGAAGAGCCAAATGCCCTAACACAGAGCCACACTGCTCCTAGGAACGAGATGGGTTGACCCAGTATGACTATGGCAATCTCCAGTGCTGGATTTGGGCCACTTAGCTGGTAACGCTGTCCTGCTCCAGCTGCTGGTACCGACTCCACAGCTCACCTTTTCTCCAGGTTCCCCCATCTCCCCAGGCTGCCCCTGCAAGACAAAAACCATCCATCTTCCAGCCACCTCCCCTTCCTCCCTCCCTTCTCATGCCTGTGTCCCCAGGATGCTGCATCACACCGGTGTTTAAACGGTAGCCCATGCAAGTCCCCTTTCCCCATCGGGCTGTGCCTTTTAACAAGAACCCTGCCTTGTCTGCCTTTCTCCTGAACATCTGGGTCCCACCACCCCACATCTGCCATTTGGTCCCTATAAGCCTTTGCTGCCCAAAGTGTTCATGAAATGGTGTTTTGTGTGGCCCTTCTTCCATCCCTGTCCTCGTGCCTTTTGCTTGTCTGTCCCCTCTGATCCAGCAGAAAATGAACGTCAGGAAAAAACCCTGAATTTTCGCTTTTACTCCTGAGCGCGTGGCAGACGCGTGTTAGCATTGCTGGAAGGGAGGGAACAGAAACACACAGCCAAGTTCAGGGATAAAGGTGGGACTGTGGCAATCCCAATTTACATCGGCACAGTCTCCCATAGACCCTGAACGTCCTCTCCATCGGCACGTCTCCAGCTGCCTCTCCCTTTCCAGACCCTCTTAGCACAGGGAGCATTTTCCTGCTCTCAGAGGCTCAGGCCAGAAAAGCGGTACCGCCACCTTTTCTCCTTTGTCTCCACGGGCTCCCGGAGCTCCCATTTCTCCCTGGAAAACAACAGGCAACATCTTCAATTGCAAACATGCACTGCTGCATTTTTCCCTTCCCTCTTTGGACCAGGAGGGTGCTGCCCTTGTTCCTGCATCAGCTTTTGGCAAACCTCTGTGGAGGAACCCCGCATTTCCACCACTTGCATTCCCAAACCAGACTGGGGATGTCCCTGACCTCCTATCCTCCTATCCTGTGCAGTGGAAATGCAGAGAGAGAAAACATAAATCGCAGAGTAAGGGCCAGATATGATTGCTAAGCTGAGGGTCTCCCTGCCCCAGGCTACTGCAGATGTTAAAAGATGCCATGAGTTTAAGGGAGATGGGAGAAGGTCACAGAGGAGGGACTAAGGATCCCCAAACCACAAAACCCATGTTTGGATCAAGCCTGGGATCTCTGCTCATTACCAATGGCCTAAACTGTTGATTAGTACCCCTTGAACCCACCAGCCTGGCCAATTTTCACCCGTGATTCCTCAGCCTCCAAATGAGACTGCTCTGGGCAGATGGATCACTACCCTGCCTCTCCCCAGCGCCGTTGGGTATCGGCATTAAAAGGCGAAACAAAAGAACTGACCTTTTGGCCGTGGGAAGGTGGATCTGCTGGGCCAGTTTCCTCCTTCTGTAAGAAAAAAAAAAGCCGGTACAGAACGGGGCTGGGATGCGGTGTGATGGGAGAAGGACCCAGCTGCATCTTCACCGCATGCAGCTGCTCTAAGAGGAGCACAACATGAATGCTGTACCTTAATTCTCCTCGGGTGATGAGGGCCTGGGTATGCCTTGAATCGAAAAAGAAAAGAGGAAAGTGGGAGAGCAGTTGGAGAAACGTTTCGCCCCTAAGCCATGGAAGAGATATCTCTGAGCAGCAAGATGTTAGGCAGCTAGTGAAGAGGCTGGAGGCATCTCGTAGGGAAGCCGTGTGTTACCAGGGATCATGAGACCCCCATCGAAGTGCCCCTGGTTGAATATCGGGTGGCCTCCAGGTTCCTTCTGATCTACTCCAGCCTGGATGGGACATCTGAGACTTGGTGCTGTCCATCGCATATGGGCTGCCAGGGTCCGTGAACCAAGAAATGCCTCAGTACGGGGCTTCTGCCAACGGCACAGGTGTTCCACCTCAACCCTGGCCCTTTACGGAGGGCTATGAGAAGAGATGTGTTTTCTCATGGCGTGGACAATTTCAGCTCAGTGCTGCCATTCCTCCTGGGAATGCAGGGTGAGGGTCACCCACCGCTTTCAAAGGAATTTGTTCAAACTTAGGGGAAAATCTGTTGTTCAGAATTTTTCATCCTTAACTCCTGGAAATAGGTCTTTCTCTCTTAGATTTTGTAAAAATCAACTCTTCGCACTTTCAATTTCTGGCATATTTTGTTAAAGTCGGCAATGTAATTGTGCAGGTATATACATACAGAGATGTGTTTATAAACACACACATATATTTACACATTTAAACACACATACAAATATCTTCTACACTCTCAGGACACAAAACATCCTTCAGTTATGCTGCTTTCCTCATGAACCAGGTTATTATGTTCCCTCGCTGATTAAGTTTGATTTTCCCCACTTCTGTTTTCCGAGCATCACATTTCCCTTGCCAGATACAGGGAGAACAATCTGCTCTGCCAAGAAAAACAGCTTCTTCTGCAGCTGTTTCTGGCTTTATTTATTAATATTTATTCCTTCCCCCCCCCCCCCCCCTACATTCATCGTGACTTTGCACAAGTGGGCAACTGGGGTTCCCCTTGCCTCCATCTGTTTGAAGACACCCTGGTATGGGGTCTTCACTCACCGCGGATCCAGACGGGGATTTCCAAGCTCCCGGGGCACCAGGGGGATGAACCTGTGATGGATCCAATAAGGAAGGGTCACCGCTTCCTCCTGGATCACGCTGGTGGCTCTGCTCTTGCACACAAGCTATACCGAAGCCGCTGCGGTGAAATGGGGTCTTTACCGTGTGTGTCTCGTGCTTGGTAGATCTCCTGGCTCTAACGTGCCTTGGGAGCGCAGAGCCATCATATAAATTCACATTTTCCTGCGGGAAGGGAAACAGC
>NW_009216083.1:5131-5346 GCF_000690835.1 Fulmarus glacialis | reverse complement strand
GAGTTGGGGTTATTCAGCCTGGAGCAGAGGCGGCTCTGGGGAGACCTTATTGCAGCCTTTCAGTACTTAAAGGGGGCTTATGAGAAAGATGGGAACAAACTTATTAGCAGGGCCTGTTGCGATAGGACAAGGGGGAATGTTTTTAAACTAAAAGAGGGTAGATTTAGACTAGATATAAGGAAGAAATTTTTTACAATGAGGGTGGTGAAACACTG
>NW_009216083.1:4460-4954 GCF_000690835.1 Fulmarus glacialis | reverse complement strand
GGATTCTATAAGCAGAATAGCCCATTGTCCAAGTGTTTGGAGTCAGAATGTTACAGGGCAGGAAAGAGTACTCACAGAAATTTAACTTCTGGATTTTGTAGTTCTTCCGCAATATTGTGAGAACATCTATTATAAAAGACAGGTCAAGAAATTCAGATCAAGTTAAGAGGCAAGTTTAAATGCATCATTGTTGAGTATAGGCTTTTTGAAGGGAATTCTGCCTTTACAGAACATGCCTCTGTAGTAAGCATGGAAGAGGACACCCCCCCACTCCGCCCTTTTAAAAATAGGTCCCAACCACCCATTTTGCCTTCCAAGCATCTTAAAGAGTCCATCATATAAATTTTTTCCACTGATATATAAAATCCTGTTTACTTTTAGCTTATATTAGCATTGCTTCTATTACTAGATTTCCATTATGAAAAGTAACAGTTACTGAACTGTAAAAGTTTAGAGTATTCGGAAAAATCTGAACAAGTAGGACATCTTCACTC
>NW_009216083.1:1817-4323 GCF_000690835.1 Fulmarus glacialis | reverse complement strand
TCGGAAAAATCTGAACAAGTAGGCCATCTTCACTCAAGGTTCACTTTGTTCTTTCCAAGATCATTTCAACAGTTAGTCAGGACTCCTGCACAAAGTTATAAAAAACCAATACTTTATGTTCACATGTAAGAATTCCAAACATCCCATTTAGCAGAATATCCAGGTCTAGTTTTTTCCTTTATCTTCTGAAGGTGAGTTTAAGCATCTACATCTGATTAATAAAAACTGAAATTCATGGTTATGCATATAAACCAAAAATTTGGCATACATATATATTACACTGAAATGTATTCTCCAGCTTTGCTCTGAAAACCACTGGGGGATTTTTGCGTTTTCACATGGAAAACACCCTTACGAAAGCTTCAATAAGTATCTTTGTCACTAATATACCAAGTTTAAAATTTTATACTCATTTTACAAAGATCAAAGTGCAACACAACCTACCTAGACGAGGATCTTGTCACTGTTAAACAAGTGATGAAACATAGTCCTTCTTTAACTTCACCTTTAGGCAACACCACATTTAACACAACCTAGTGAAGCAGATACTTTTTCTTCACTGGATTCTGATAACGTACAAAAACAAAGCCACACATTTTGTAAAACTGGTATTATGTATATTAGAGTAACACTTTATGGAATAACATATTTATGAGCATAAATTTTTCTTCTAAAACTTTGCTTTCTGTTCCTCATCTGCTACAACAGAATCCACGTGTTTGGCCTATTTCAAAACATTTTTTCTTCTGGCGATAATAATTGGGCTCCATCACAGTTTATTACCATCCAACATTCTGGTTTTAAGGCTCTGTTTTACACAGACCCAACTATTACAGTGATGACGTCAGCCAGTGGGCCATTCAGCCTCCTAGCATTTGTGAAGCTGAAAGTACATTAGCAACTGAAGACAAAATTCAGAGACCCTTCTGCAGCAAAGCCCCTAAAGCAAATTAAACATTTTTCAAAAATCTCTTGACAATTTTATTCAATACTACTAGAAAAATTCAAGACTTCTGAAATGTATCTCTACCTATGTATGTCATGCAATCCAATGGCATCCCTAAGAACCCTGGCATTGTGCTGTTAAGTCTCTTCACAGACATTCTCCTGAAAATAGTTTAAATATCTGTAGATAAACAGTGAGCTTTAGGTCCAACCACTTTAAAGACTAGTGCTGAAGTTACAGTTACCGCAGCGTACATATTATTCTGCTTAAGTTTTAATACATCAAACAGGAAGAGGAAAAAAACCACTAGCATACATGTTAAAGAAAAGACTGTTGTAAGAGTGTCACAGAACCGCAGGGAAAAAAAAAAAAGAAATGTAATGTTTAAGGAATGAAAACTCTTTACAAGTCTTTTTATTTCTGAAAAGTCGCATCTCAAAGTCTTTAATCACATTCAAACTTCTCAAGATGGCAGATTACGAAACTGAAATACCCTACTAAGTCATACAAAACCATCATAATCTCCGAGAATCAAGCAGTATTTATTAGATTTAAAAGAATTTATGACTCCTCTAAGAACATTTCTTACGTATAGTCACCATAAATGTTCTGCCATAAAACTTCACTGCCCTGACATGATTAACACGCAGTACCAGGAAAAAAAAATCGTCAGAAATGAATGATGAAATGATGCTCAATAGCATCTGAATGACAATGTCTTTGGTGTGGAAAAGAAGTTATATTAACAAGAAATTCTAAAGTATAATTTAGGTACAGAGAATGCCCATGTGCAAGATGGCTTTAAAGGGTCTGTATAGATTATAACTCACAGATACACCCTTGATCCAAAATGTTGCTAGTGAGCAGTTTCTGCAACAGCCACAAAACCAGTTTTCCAATGCAGTGGAGTAAAACAAGTTGAAGACAAAATTAAGTCCCCAAACACACTTTTTTTTCTTCAACGTAGCCATCTGTTCTATTTCTATCACCTTCAGCTTTCTCTACCAGATTTCAAGGAAATCTGGCAAGTTTGTTATTATAAGATATTCTCCCACATTTTTTTATTATTTTACCTAGAAGAATTCCAGGAAACCAAAACTTTTGTAAGCACTACACGTCGCACATCAACCACATATTCTTCTACGCGTAGCTCTGCGTCTAAAACACAGATATGAAGGTAGTTGTCAGAACAGCAACTACTAAAGAACAGCTCTGTGAGGCCCCCAACACAAGTCACTGCTACCGATCGCGGCCAAATCGCATTATCGCTTCCCACCCCGCTTAATCCCTGGCGCTGCTTGCCCTCCTGGTCCCCCCGCACACCAGCAGGATGGGCCCCAGGCTGACTCAAGCTACATGGGGATGACCCACAAAGAGCAGAGCATGGCTCCTGCCAGCTGCGGCCACTGTGGGGTGGTCTGCGAGGCAGTCCCCGAGGCCCCGCGCCCGCTGCCCCCACACACCTTCTTTGGTCTGGGCGTTGATGATCTGCAGGTCACAGTTGGCCACCTTCAGCTTCTCGCGGCCCATGATCTGGTGCTTGAGGGCGCCCAGGGAGAT
>NW_009216083.1:0-1558 GCF_000690835.1 Fulmarus glacialis | reverse complement strand
CCCCCCCGCAATGACTCTGGGCCGCGGCTCTCAGCGATCGAGTTGCACTGCAGCTGCGGCGCCTGCCCAGCTCCTCCTCACAGCCCGGGCAGGCGGATGACGGGGAGAGGCCCCCCTTGCCCCGGCTTGACCTCCACTCCCTCTCTTGTATGCAGCACTCCCAGGCCTGACCGCTCGCTATGGGGACTCGGGCGCCCCTGCCTCAACGTTCCGCCAAGGGGTTTACCAGCTGCCAACCACACAGGCCACAGAGAGCGCGTCACTGCACACGCGCAATGGCACACTGCGCCCACCACCCCAGGCCTCACGTGACCCAGCACATTATGATAAAAGGCCTGCCCCCTTTGTCCTAACACCGAACGCCCTCTAGGGGAAAGCTGTTACTGGTTGGCATCACCGCCCGTCAGCCCTGGGCCTGTCACTACCCTGGGCCACTGGTGTCCCTGCTGTCCCCCGGCCTGTCACTGCCCGGTGCCCTGTCACCCCCCAGGCCTCTCACTGCCCAGTGTCCCTCCTGTCACCCCTGGGCCCGTCACTCCCCATGACCTGTCACACCCCCAGGTCTGTGGTGTCCCTCCTGTCACCCCCCAGGCCTTCACTGCCCAGCATCACCTCCCGTCAGCCCCTGGACCTGTGGTGGCTCTCCCAACAGCCCTGGGCCCATCACTGCCTGATGTCCCGTCACCCCCTGGGCCTGTCACCACCTGGTGTCCCTCCTGTCACCCCCGGGCTGTCATCACCCAGTGTCCTCTCCTGTCAGTAGCCAGCCAGGGCAAGACAGCCTGGGGGAGATGCAGTGGGCTTTGCTGTGTGGCGCTCAGCTGCCCGCGCCACAGGGCCAGCGAAGGGAGGGGACATCTCAGGGTGTTTGAATGTATCTTTTTGCATTTATGGAAAGTTCAGTCAAAGAAGCCAATGACTCTTTATATTTATGGCCATAAACCAATGTACTTCCCCACTGTGGCACATCCACAGTTGCTTGACCTCTGGAGAGGAGGACTAAAAAGTAAGGAATGAACCATTGGCATTAGGAGGTGCCCCAGGACAGTATTTCTTGCTTTCTCAATCATCACAGCTGCTGCAACAGTCCTAGCACATGAAATCAGCCTTGAATTATGAGGTCTAGTTCTGCTGATTAATATGCTATGGCTTGCAGACATTTCTGGGCCAACTGGCTATTCATTTCTGTTCATGTAAATATAATGTAAAAGGCTTGTTGTGGTCTGGCAGGGCTAACGAGGGAGCTTCCACGACTGCTTGTTTTAGATCTTTAAATGCCTTTTGGGTTTCCAGAGTCAGGAAACCCTTTTGATTTCAGTGCTCTCCTCTATATCCAAGGGATAGTTATTTTTGCTATTTATGTCTGTTTGTTTTTCCTGTCAATAGTGATTTGGAAGCCTAGGTTTTAATATGGTAGCCTTGCTTATAAGCCTGTGGTGGAATATGGATTATATGTATTCATTCCATAATTTGGTCATGGCCACAGTCCAAACTACACCAGCAGAGGCAAACAAGCCCAACTGTTGGATATGTGCGACGAGCGAGGGAAGGCAAGCAG
>NW_009216082.1:0-24183 GCF_000690835.1 Fulmarus glacialis | reverse complement strand
GGGGTAGGGGGGAGGAAATTTCAGCTGCTTTCAGCAGACGTCTCTTTTGCAATTCTTTAGCATCTTGCAACTGAAGGCTCATTCACACCCTTCAACATGACTGTTTTGCCTTTCCGGGGCTGGTGATGTGGGGAAGGGGGGTGGCCTACGTCCACATTTGGGGAGCTACCAGAATCTCCCCTCTATTCTTCTTATTTTTTAACGGTGGGCAGATGTATTGCCTAGGATTTTCTGTCTGTGGGGTGTGGATGGGGGGGTTGCGGCTGGCAGGAAACGTGATGAGATCTGGCTCTACCTTGGAGATAAAGGAAGCAATTCTTCATCTTATGCCAAAAAAGAAAGGATGCCCAGTGAGCCTTGATCCCTGGTCATAATGCTCTCTATTGCTTCTGGCTCCGATGAATGGGGGATGCTTTATGTGCATGTGCTGTGAGGTGGCTCGGAGGACAGGTGCATTCATTTTTTTTGTGTTACAACAATCTGAGCAAGAATTAACCTGAAGGTTTTTTTTTCAACCTATGGTATAGTGAAAAATGCAATTAATTAATAACAAAAGCATTAGCCAGGGGAGGGGGAGAGTCACCCTCTTTGCAATACCCTTCATAGTACAACCAGTTAGACAACTGTGCACCAGCTGGTAAAGAGACAGAGGACCACGCCTCTGTTAGCTCCGAACTCGGGTGGGATAAGAGAAGCTCACAGTGTGAACCTGTTGGAAACCAGTTAATTTTCCTTACTGGTACCACCTGGCTTTTCCTGTCAGGGAATTGGGATGATAAGAAGGTTTGGGTGGTGGCTAGTTTTCAGTGCCAATTTTTTAATGTATAAAATGATAATGAAATTGAAAAAAAAGCTACTTTGGTCATTCTCCCCTCACCCTTCCTCCTTTTATTTCATGTGAAAGCCCAAACCTGTTCCTGATTAAGAGAGCCTATTTTGGCTGAACCTCTTGGACTTCCTCGGGAGGATGCTGGATTTATGCAGTTGGAACTTTGAGGCAGGAACTGGCCCCAGATATCTTCGTAAGGCATTTTGGAAACTTCCCGGAATTACGGATTTGTAGGTAGTGACAAAGAGCTTTGGTCCTTGTTCTGAGCACAAACCTCAACTCAGTCTTAGGTACAGCACCATACTGGTTACTTTCTTTATATATGCGTACCTTTATATACCTCTTACAATATAGCATTGCAGTATTCTGGAGCGATAGCCTAACACACTGATGTGAGTAACTCCAGTTACTGTAGAACAGCACAGTGTTGAAAGAAAATCCAGGTTAAGGTATGTTTCTGAATGGAGATGTGTGTGTGTTATTGAACGAAGGAGCAATTTTGTAGAAAATGGGGAGGGGCAGGTGAACGGGATAAAAAGAGACCCTGCGTCATCCTGTGTTTTTCCCCATGCAGGTTTTTCAAATGCTTTGCAATTAATGATACATTCAGTAAAATCTGGAGGGTGGTGGTGATGGCTGGGGGGGAACACATTGCATCCAGCCAGCAGAGCACGTTCAGCTGGCAAATATGGGATGAAAAGAGCAGAGGAGGAGAAGGAAGGCAGACAGGGAGGCAGAGTGACAGAGTGGTGGGTGGAGGTGCACAGCAAATTTTAAAATAAAGTAGGTAGCTCCGGGATTTTTTGGAGTCAGAAGAGAGCTATTGGGGGAGGGGGATAATTTTGCCCATACCATCACAGGCTGGGCATTAAAGCTCCTGAATAATAATTCCGATGTATCTTTTCTTTACATCTCTATGGGTTTACTCCTGTTGTTTTGTATTCTGACATATTTAGAAATGCATAGCATGCAGGTATCTTGATCGCACATAGTCCTCTCTTCCCACTCTGTACATTAATCCACCGCATGGTACACACCCCTTTGCGCGTGCATGTACAGCACACATCTCCACTCTCTGGTCGCTCGCATCTGTACTACACATATATGCACAAGCACACATGTACTTGTTCGCACATGCTTTCTGATCCTTATGCATCCATAAAACCTCAATGTGCCTGCCTGTGCATATTCGGTGGATGTTCCTGGGCTCAGAGCCTAACTCCTGTGCCTTTACCTGAATACACACCACAATTGCCAAACTGGCAATATAGCAGTTTGCTCAGCAAAGCTGGAGATACACCAGAGGAAGCTTTAATTTGGAGAAGAAAAAGACCTCGGTTTTCAGCTTGTGCTCTTCCTCCCAGACCCACCCAGACTTTTCACAGAGAGAAAAAGATGGAATGGGTTCTTCAGCACAGGCAGGAGTTTCCTTCCCAAAATAAAGACAGCTCTCCTCAAATTATTTTTCAGGGGAAGCCCCCGGTGTCCCGCCTTTCTGGCAGCTAAAGAGCGAAATGTTGAAATTACAGGCTTGGCCATGGAAAAAATCTCTACACATTTGTGTCTAGGTGTGCCTGTATGTGTCTGTCCTCCCACCCCTCAAAGACAAGTATGTTCACACACTCGTACCTTGCTGATTATTCTTTCTTGTGGGTGTGATGCCAATGTGAAGAGTGAAGTATCTGACTGACTGTGCCCGCCCATGAAAGATGTAGATAGCTTGGTGGTGTCATTTCTGCCTACAGTTGATCGCAGCTCTGAATCTGTGCCCACGAAATATTCAGCTAAAAGGTGGCATAACCGAAAGGCTGGGTCAAGCAATTTCTGAAAAATTGAACTTAACCTTTACTGCCAGCAAGAGATGCAGTCAGTAATACGCAGAGCTGGATAGTTAGATAGGTGGCTAGAAATGCAAGTGTTGCATGCACCGCATACTAGAACAGATGGACGTTATGGGGGTATGTGCTCAGTATTGGATTGCATGAGTGATTAAACAATAACCCGCAAGCAGGTTTCCCACTTGTGGGTGAGATGAGTCTCATTCATCACCAGCCATATCCGACGGCTTCCCTCCCATTCTGTCCTCTCCTCCTCACCCCAGTGCTGGAGAGCCAGCGGCTGCAAAGGTTTAAACTGCCACACCCATCAAATCAAAGGAGGGAGGGGGGAAGAGTCAGTCTGCATTTCTTTCCCCTTCCACACGAGCAGCATGAATAAACAGGGCTGTACCTCTAAAGATGCAGTTTAATGCAATTGGAGAAGGAGAAAGCATTAGGGAACTGTTCTAGCAATTACAGCCAGCCGGTGAGATGTCTTGTCATTCCAGGAACTGCAGATATGTGCAGGAAGGAGGAAATGGAGAAAAAGCAAGAGAGGAAGATGCACACAGAGTTAAGGTTTTTTTGCCTCAGGATGTTAAAATGTCTTGGACCTCATTTAGAATAACTTAATTATGCTGCACAATCCAGATGCTTCAAAACTTGCAAGGCATGGTCTTACCTTTAAACACCAACATGGAGAGAGGAAAAGGGGTATTTTAAAGGAAAGGTGTCCATCCACGCCCCTCCTCCCTCCACTTGCCTCCCTCCACTTGCCACAGACCATTGACTTCAGGGCAGAGGCACTTCATCTGCACCTGGGGAGAGTCTAGCCACTGCCTTTCTGAGAGGCACCGAGCAGTTTCTGTGCTTCTTCCAGTAAACAATTGCTGCATGGAAGTTTAATTACTCCAGGTCCTTACTATTTCTCTTCCTGGGGTGATACCCCTGGGATTTCTCCCGAGAAGGGTGTCTCCAGAGAAACACCCCTCCCATCACCCTCTCCTCCTCCACTGCCTTTGCTATTAGAGACATTGATTTCTCCTAGATTGTGTAATGTAACTGTTCTTAATGGCACAGACAAATCCCCTCCTAGGGAACTAATTGCAGGCAGAGTTTCCAAGGGGAGAAGGACAGCAGTAATGCTTAGTGGGAAAGAAACCAGTCTGTTGATCCAAATTGCCTATTGCCACTTGCTCCTGAATGAGAGTCCCAGCAAAAAAACAGTCAGGCAGTACCCACCGGTAGAGGCATCCCTGCTGAGAGGGCTGTGTTGAATCTTGTATCTGCCAGTGCCAGGCTGGGTACACGTGTGCAGCCCAAGGAACTGTATTTTCTGAGGGCTTGTCCTGGCCCGATGCTGAGTGTCTGAATGACCTCAGAGATGCTCCTGCCTCGGGATAAGAAAACAGGCTGTAGTTCTAGACTCTGCCCATGCCATGCTGAGAGGGGTGGGCATCGCTTGGGGATGAGGGATAAGAGGACCCCTCCTCCAGTCATGTGGCTTTGACTGACTAGAAGGAGAAAGTGCAAAGAGCTTTCACCTCAAGTCCGCTTTCATTTCAGGCCAGCTGTCATGGATTCTGTGATGACATCCCAGGATTTAGTAGCTACCCTGCACAGACATTATATTTCCCTCTCCCCATTTCCCAGAGAGCAGGAATTCCCCACTGCTGGCAGCTGCCAAGTTGCAAGGCCTTCTTGTGCTAGTCGGAAGGTGAACTGGGCCTTTTGTCCACTGCAAGATGAAAGCAGGCTGATAGTCTTGCATGACATAAATCAAGGATGTGTATACCTGCTAGGGTTTGCTGGCCTCATGCTGTGAGGCATGTGCTCCCCTCAATGACTCTCGTCTGCTCCACCTGCAGAGGACATGGGGCGTAAGTGGGCTCTGCCTAGTCTGTACCGAGCAGGCATGTATATGCTGAGAGATCAGTGTATTAGTAGGTAAAACTGCAGGCATAGCCTGAAGATTGCCTCTGCTTTTGGCTGAGATAGTATGAAGTAAAAACACCAAGTACATATAACATGAGACCTCTGCATGGTCCCAGTAGGCTGGTGGTGCATTACTGACTACCGTTTGCTCAGTCCATGCGTTTCTGGCCCATGCATCCTTCCCTCTGTACAACTCTCCTGTTGTCCCCTCCTCCTGCACTTAAATGACTTGCATGTCTTCTGTTGCTTTGGGCTTCCTCCCTACACAGGGAGGGCTTTATTTGGATTTGAGAATGAACAATAGCTCTGATGACAGTTCCAGGCTAAAGACACCTGAGGATGGGAAACCTTTTGATGGCAGCTCTGTGTGTTGATGCCCTTTGGAAGTCACTATGTGATTCCCCTGTTTGCTGTGAGTCTGACAAGTGTCAGGGATAGATTTGGCAGCAGTCCATACCTGGCTGCATCTGAGTTTTGAAGGCCCAGTGTCTAGCTGTAAGGCAACAACCATAGTCCAGTAGCTCTACACAGAGGAATGCTGGGCTGGTAAGAGGAGGTTGGTCATCCAGAAAGGCCCAGTGGAAGGTGCACATGCCTTGCTGGTGGAAATACCAGAATACCTTGCTGTGGGAATACCAGAGCAGGTATCCGGGTGAAACACCTTTCAACGTCTGAAGTCCAAAGTTGAAGTCTGGAATCCATCCACATTCATTTAATCTATAATTCCAAGATCCTCTTGAGCATGCTGGGAGGTGACATGTAACCTCAGAGCTGTGATGGCCTCATGTGGAGAAGGTGTTTATATTTCCTTAGGGCTCTCTCTATCACCTGCTGAGTGTGTGTGTAAAACTCCATGGCTTTTCACGGTTGCAAGCACCACAGGCCAATAGTTAGTATATAGGAATTGGTTTCGGGAGAGCTGGTTTCTCTTCGTAGCAGTGCTATTAACCTGATTTCTGACTTGATCTGAGCACAGTTTCTCTGCCTGTCATGGACATCTCTGCAAGATGCTTCTTTAATTTGGAAACTAAATAATTAGTGTGTGGAAAAAAAAAAAAGATTCAGATGCCCTCAGGTGAGAGGTGCTTTAGACAGGCAAAGCATTGCTTTATCCATCCTCAGTCACTCCTGCAGTGCTGGGATGTTTATTAGCCACTTGAGTTGCTTTAACACAAATCATTGATTTTCTTCCCAGACCCAGGCTTTATTACTATGGGCCAGAGCCTGATAGTAGGCCTACAACTTAGTTTTCTCCCTGCTATTCACCAGTGTGCTAGCTCCTCCCTAACCATCGTAATGATCCAGCCTGTAGCAACCTACAATATGTATATGGGGTGGAGGAATAGTGTAATGAAAATAGTGTCATGAAAAAAGGAATTTGTGCTTTTGGAGTTACACTGATCCTGCTGTCTCCACCTGTTACCCATTTTGTCTCCTCTCCCCATCTGTTCTGCTCCTCGCCTTCCTCCTGCTCCCTTGACCATGCAGTCCTCCTGCTGCTTCTTCTCTCCTCCAGCTGGGTACCTGCCCTCCATTAGGCTGTGCTTCTTGGGGACTCCTGCTGGTAGCATCAGCCACTACTACCAGCGTCTTATTCCTTTGACCCTTCCTGGCACTAGTGTCAGAAGGGAAGCTGGTAGGAGGGAAAACTACATGGGTTCTTCCTTTGTGCTTCCAGTTGCTTCTGCAGCTTCCCCAGTTCTCCTCCACTTGGGCAGCTGTCACAGCTACTGCAAATGAGCACCTATAGACGGAGAC
This sequence comes from Fulmarus glacialis, assembly GCF_000690835.1. NCBI lineage: Eukaryota > Metazoa > Chordata > Aves > Procellariiformes > Procellariidae > Fulmarus > Fulmarus glacialis. The sequence goes on along the minus strand of NW_009216082.1, from coordinate 17,844 downwards.
AGCAAAGTGGTGCATCTTCACCTATCGCATTGCTGTTAGCATAGGTAAAAGGTTGCCAACCCCCAGCAGGTGGCTGGGGAAAGGTATGGCTGCCATAGGAGCAATGCATGCAGTACAAACTAGTGTCACCATTCCTGTTTTCTTGAGGGTTCATACTTCTTCTGGGTTTGTCCCTTGGCTACTAATGCCACTGTTGGGTGGCAGGCTGTGCTCCAGCTGTCTTGTTGGCCCAAGAGAGGATGTCCTGAGCCTGCCTTCTTCCCACCAGCGTTGGTTGGCTTTGATGCCTCCAAAGGGAAGCCAGGATGTACTTACTTTCTTTTAAATTATAACGAATACATGTCAGTCCCATTCATTACTCATCTTACTTCTGAAGTTTCTTGAATTAATTCCAGCCATAATCACAGTATATCTCTATTTATAGAAAGCTGGGACATCTCACAATATTTAAACTTTCTCTCTGTAGGAGACACCTTTCTGTAAAGGCTGGTAATTAGTAAAGCTAATAGGCGCTAAAAGAATCCTACTCATTTGGTTTGAATGCCCCTAAAATTTAGGGGTGCAGGGAAGTGTGTTTGGATCTGAACCTAGCTCTGAAGCTAGTTTTATTCCACTCCTCTCATAATTGCCTAGGAGTGAAACTGTGGTCTCAGGAACTTCAGGTTTTTTATGAATTGGGATGATTTATAATAATTGGTGATGTCCAGAATAATTTACAGTTTCAATTACTCTTATAATTGTTAAGACTATTATCAATTGGCATCCGGTTCATCAGACTATTGAATGGAGTCTAATCCATTTATTTTATTAATAGTATCCAATGACCTTATAAATCTGCAATGTTAAGTACTCAAGGGTGGGCAGGCTGGGGCAGCATGGTACCATGCTTTGCTCTTTTGCACAAGATGCCAGTCATTTATATTAGTTCAAATTGAAACCAGCAGGATGTAAACCACAATGGTTTTGAAGTGACCATTGTTCTCCTTGTATCATTCCTTCTTCTGTCTGCCCACAGCTTTAGGAGTAAGGTATTCAGTAGTGGATTTATAAATAATTTAACAAAAATCATTTAAGTTTGGAAGGGTAGACGTAAAGAAACAAGTAGTGCTTGCTGATTTGCTGACAGTAAAATTTGCAGCCATTTAGTTTCACGTAAGAGTGAAGTCACTGCTGGAAATCACCTGCTGAGAAAATGCGAGAGCATCACCTGCTCAACTGTGCCTGAGAAGCATGGTGCAGCTGGGAGGCGGTACTGGAACAATGGGGAACTGGAATGATGGGGAACTGAGGCAAAGGGGCTTTTAGAAGCTGGACCAAAAGTTTATCCTCAGCAGGGACACTTCACTGTAGATTGGAGAGCTGCACTGAAATGGCACTTGTGTTCCTTAGAACTGGGGGACACCTTTCTTAGGGTCAAGATTTTAATTCTTAGCTTGTTATGTTGGAGTGGTCAGGCTGGCAGCTTGCAAAGACCTGTATTGCACAGGCTGAGTTGGAATCTGTCAGAATTTGCCTGATCAAAAATGAAAAACGGTGGTTTTAGCCCTTGCTGCTGTTTGCATTTTCAGTGGAAAACCCAGAGGAGATTCAAGCCCTACATAGACTTTTGAGGACAGACACCCGCAACAGAAAATTGATGTTTAATGTTGACTGTTAAAATTTCAGTCAAAAGCATGATAAGGATGCAACCAGTCCCACCTAAAGCACAGGATCTGGCAAACAGCCTTTCCCATGTATCCTAAATTCCAGTCAGAATACCAGCTAGAATAGATTAAACCCTAAGGAAAGGACAAATGGAGCAGGGAAAAAAGATCTCCCCCCAAAGTAACTGAAGAACTGAAGCTAACTGAAACCTTCATGAAGTAAACAGAAGTTGGAAAACTTCCAGAGGATAGTTAGCAAAGTTAATATGTGAATCAGTACCTGAAGCTCCCTCTTACATGGTAAAACTAGATATGCAGCAAAAAGAACCCTCCATTACGATGCCAGTGTACAAGACTCTGTGGAAGACAAAAGAATTGACAAATTAGTGAAAAAAGAGCCCTAATGGCTTATAGGAACTTTTAGCAAATCTGCCTTTAAAGTTCAGTTAGTTCTTCCTTCTGTTCTTTGTTTTCTTCCTTTGAGTCATATGATTCCACAATTCAGGAAGAGATACCATAAGACAATGCCTTATCTTGTAGAATTTCATTACTTTTTAATCAGGGTGTGGCTGACAAGAGGAGTCTGAAATGTAATACAGTATTTTACCATTGTTCTGAACTGAGAAATACGGGATTGTTGTAAGTTGAACTATCTTCTTAGAGGTATCTGTCATAGGCTGCAGAACTGTGGAGCTTCCTTCCTTTCTAATTGTGGAGGTGCCTAAAGTCCTAAGATAATTACACTTACACCTGTAAAGTCCCCTAAACATTTAAAGGCTGCTTATTGGAATGCCTAGATGATGCTTAGTTTTATAAGCAATAATCAGCTCAATACTTACTTAACAGCTAAGCTACTGTGGGATCTACAAACTAAGTATTCTTCCAGTTGCTTTCCCTGCACAGCCAAAACAGGTAAGTTTGTCAAAGCACAGAGGTCAAGTGTCCGCACAGAATGCATCCAAGAGGAAGGGAAGGTACTGTCTTCCTTTTATCCAGAAACACTTTGATTAAGTATTTACCCAGAGGTGTGGTGAATATACCATCTCTGCCTGAGTAGATTTGTACCCCCACCCCCCAGGAGGATGTGCTATTCGGCTATAGAATATACGGGGACCAGTGCTTCCTGGAGAAGCTGATCTATTTTGCACAGACAAATAAAATATTAATTGGGCCAGAGCAAGAGAGTGAAAAAATGTCATCCCAACTCTCTACCTTAGTGTTTATGATACTCGTGGAGGGGAAGGAAGAGCTTTGGTTAAAGCTTTACGTCATACATTGTCATAAGTCCATAGCATTTTATGCCCATTTTGCATGTCTCCAGTAAAATGGTCAACTGCAAGTTGGTGGCTAAAACAATTAATAGGAGCCACAAAAGAGGAGGATCAGGATCTAGGAAAAGGGCAGAACAAGTCAGGATGTACTGATGTAAGATGGTTGTTTTAAATCATCCTAGCTTATTTACAAAGCTGATGGAAGCAATCTCTGAACCATGACCTTTGAATGCTTTGAAGACTCATGAGGGCTGGATGAGGGGTCAGAAGGCTGAAAAAGAACAAGGAGAAGATAAGAAATTACAGACTACTCAGTTTAACTTCATTCCTGGAAAAAAATGGTGGAAATAATCAAATAAAGAAGATTATTAGGAGCCAGCACAGATCTGTCAAGAATAGATCATGTCAAATTAATTTAGCTTTCTTCTATAACAAGCCTTGTGGATACAGGGGAAGTAGTTGTCATACCTTGTCATTTGTAAGGATTTTGACATTATCTCACAGGCTTTTATCATAAGTGAAGCAAAGAAACATGGTCCAAAGGAAAACATTACAGTGGGGATGCAGAACTGCTGTAGATAATCCTACTCAATGAGCAATTCTCACTGATTTCCTGTCGAAACAGAAGACTCTATTGAGCGGGTTGCCACACGCTTGAGCTGTGGCCTGCTAGTGCTTCATGTTTTCATTAAATACATCATACTTTATATTTTAATTTCAACCTGGATGACTGTCTAGAGGAAGTGTTTTTTAAAATCTGCAGATGGCATGAACCAGGTATACGCTGGTGGAAATTACTGGAGTTCGAGACAAGCTTGTCAAACCAAGGGCCTCGTTTGAACAGCATCAGAGCGAATATAAAGTGCTGTCCATGCGAATGATTAATAAATTGCAGCCAGCTGTCCATGGGAGCCAACAGGCCAGCTAGCTATCCTTCAGAAGGGGAGACAGGGTCTCTAGAGGACCACAAGTTCAGCTTTAGTCTAGAACGTCATTCTATTGTCAAAAAGAAAAATATCATCTTACCAGGTTGTGCAAATGGGAGTATAAGCTGTAAGGCACACCTAATAAGCCTGCAGCTCTGATGAGCACACGTAAGTCTCAGCTGAAACGTCATGCCTTAGTCTTGTACTGCACTCTAAGAAAGTGTGGTCCAGTGGGAGAGAATGCAGACTGGGATAGTGAGAATTGCTGGAGGTCAAGGGAAATATAATTTGTGAGGAAAGACTGAAATAATTAGGGTTGTTTAACCTAAAAGGAATAAGGCTGAGAGGGGTCAGGATGCTAGTCTGGTGAGTGCAAGAAAATGGGAATAATGTGTTCTTCCTGTCCAGGGTGGATAAAACAAGGAGTAATGGTCTTTAATGGGCCGTCAGAGTGATTCAGACTAGACTTTAGGAAAGAGTCCAAAGGATTGCAATGCACTGGAATAGATTGAGAAAACTGTGGCAGCTCAAATCACTGAAGGGCCGTAGGAGGTACTTCTGGACCAGCGGATGGACTAATGGTGTCTTGTGCTCTTTCAGCACTATTTTGTATGATTAGTGTCAAATATTCACTGAAGCAGGAACTGGACCCGATCTGTCCTCTTGCAGAAGAGTGCTTAACCAGTAGGCTATAAAGCTGTATTAACTTCTGTGCTCTCTGTCTCTGGCCTCATGCTTATTTAATCCTTCCATGAAAAAAGCCTGAGAGCTTAAGCAGGAAAAGCTAGGAGCAGCTTACTCTAAACAGTCTTCTGTAGGAGGAAGGTAAGACTTGAGATCTTTTCAGGTACAGTAGAGAGCTGAATCAACATCTCCCATAATTTAGGGAAGCTAGTCTCCCTGCTGAGATACTAGGTAAATACCTATCTACTGCATGCTGTCAGAGAGGAGCTATAGTTCAAAAGACATTTATTTGGTGTATTGTGATACTGTTCATATTTTCTAGTGGACTTAAGATTATGATTTCTGCAAGGCATCTCACCTTCTTCCTAGACTTAGCTCCAACATCCGTCTTCTGAACATGGACATCTGCTGGAACTCCACACTGAGGTTCCCTTTTCATCACCCTCAGGAGAGAATCATTACAAGGGATTTATCAGTTGGTGGCTTCTTCTACCTGCCTGACATGAATTGTCTCAAAGCATTTATATGGCAGTTACTCAGAAATTCCCAACTGGAGTGCTGTACCCCTACTAGCACTCACCTTCAGTGCTTAATCCCCTCTGCTTCCATTATGATGTGTCCCAGCGGTTGCTGGGAATACTGAATAAAACATGATGAGATATAGTATTCACCTTCACTGGATATATTCTCATGCAGCAGAAGAGCTACTGCATGAGAATATAGAAGAACTAAAGCTGACCTGTGGTATCTTCCATTATCACATGCTGAGTCCATATAACCCTCAGGAAGATATCCTTTCTTTGGTTATTCCAAAGCCTTTACATAACACAAGAGGGGGAACGAGGCATCCTGCCCATAGTCAGAATTACCCAACTTTTGGGGGATGAGATAAATTGTAATAGTCAAAGACAATCTTTTCAACTACATCAAATTTTGCTGAGCTTTCCCTGGTTGGATAAGGATTTTCTTGGTAGGGGTCTTCTTCAAACAGACTCTGTGTTTTTTTAATTTATTAGGCTGTATCTGTTGAGATAGATGAATAAAGTTTTGAAAGTGTAAAGAGTTTTGCAACCATTTAATAAGCAACAGTTGCACCTTTATAATATGAGGAAAGAGAATGCCATTATGATTTCAAATAATGAAATTTCCTATTTTCTTCCTTTTTAGTTTACGTTTTTAAAATAAGAGATTAAACACTTTCGTTAAGCATACATTGAGTTTTCAAAGTCAAACACTTACAATATAGAAGATTGATTGAAAGGGTTGCCTATCCATCTTTAATTTGTCTTCTCTCATATATAGGCATAATGATGTGGTCCTTAATTACAAGATCAAATACTGGTATATATTTTTTTTCAATAGGATCCCTGTCTCATTCAGTGCACAGAATGGAATATACTTAGGGACTGAATGAATTTTGCCATAAATGAAGGTGTTTTCTATAGGTCTCCTGTTCCATTTATTGGCAGTGTTGAAGGTTATGTACTAAATTGGGCAGGGGACTGTTCAGAAACAGAAGAATGGTCTCATGTTTTGGCAATTGAATACTGCCCTGAAGAATTAGGCTTTTTCCTGCCTTTTGCCACAAGTTCCTATGTGATATGAAAAAGCCATATAAATGAGGTTTTCCATGGATGGCCACTAATTGGTGTGTTCTCATTTTCTGGGTTCTCAGTCTGAGACACCTGGGGTCTGACTTGCAGCAGAGCCAGTATTGTATGGAGTTCTGCTCTCAACATGCACAGAGCTGGGGAAATGCTAATCCAAGGCATCGCAAATTAGGGACCCAAAATTAGTGGGTGCTCTGGCCATTTTGACCTTAGCCTCTTTGTGTCTGATTTCACTGTCTGTAAAATAGAGATAACAACCCCACCTACCTCCCTGGGAGAACATCCATTAAGGCTCATGAAGCACTGAGATATTATGGCAAAATAGCATAACAGAAAAAGACCATCAGGAAATTAGTATTTTGCATTCAGTGATGGGTTTGAATGATGTGTGACAAGTAAGGCACTTTGCCATGCCTGACATTAGGATAACGGGAAAATACTGAATCGCTACCCACTCAGTGAGCTCTGTCTATCCTTTGTAGTAGCTGGGGTGGGGGAGACTTGCAAGAAAAAAAAGATATGATAAAGAAAGACTATTATAAGGCATATGTACAAGGGAGTCAAAGCGAGGTTTCAGAGGTAGTCTCCATTTTAGATTTTCTGCTTCAGCCTTTACCATGTGCCCAGAAAGATGCTTGTAAGACAGGCTTTTTATGTGATATATGAGTCACGCTACTTTGTACTTGTGCCTGTGAACGATGGGTTGCAAAATAATTGGGCAAAAATGGGTCAAATGTGTTATCACTGAAACTAGTACTACACTTTACACTGGTGTTGGAAGATGTCAGCTTAGATCCTTAACAAATTAAGCCTGGAACACTCTTGTTACTACTCCCTTTGTATGTGAGGAAACTGAGGCACAGAAGAAAGTGGAATTATCTGCTGAAGTCATTCTGCCTGTTTTCTCTATATACAACCAATAGCTTTTAAACTACTGTTCACATGCCTTGCATGAATTAATCTAGAAATGACAGAATAAGTATGGGTTTGTTCCTCTCTTCTTCCCCTCCCTTTTTCTCACCTGGAAGAAATAGCTTGAGTAATGCAAATCGCTGGTTTGCTTTATTTGCCAGTCGCTTTATATTTGTGGGAGTAGGGGGTGTATTTGCCTACGGGACTCCATGGGACGATCTCCTGAGGAAGGGCTGAGCTGGAGAGTTGAGGAAGCAAGCAGATCTATGGTATCACAGGTCGTATGTCCCAATCTTGGTGCTGTTCTCATGAAGTTCAGGCTCTCGGTTGCTGCCCTGGAGGATCTCCAGGTGGGGAGGTTGTACGCGCACCAGGAGAGGCAGTCTGTCTGGAATGTAAGCTCCAGACCAGGATGGGCTTAAGAAAGAGGTCAGAGCCTTCAAACTGGGCTTAACAGGGAGCCTGAGAAGAGGCAAGAACCTTGGTGATACAGAGTCATACGCTTTTATTAATGACAGCCTGCCTGGGGTTTCTCCCTAGTCTGAATACGCTGTTGTTATTGTGGAGACTATGAATGTCTGGATTGCCTTCCTCAAATCCCTGGTGCATAAGATGGGACACAATTTTCTGGCCAGGCACAGGTGGGAATTTTTCCCACCATTGCTACATATGCTGGCTGCTGATCAACTGATATGTTCTCCTAGGCCTCTGTGTCCATGAATTATCTCCAGAACAAAGTTCACTTCTCCCCAGGGCGGCACAAAGCAGTCTAACATGCTCAAGGGAGAGTTTTTCTTAGCAGAGACCGAAATGGAAATACAGAAATCCCAGTACAGAAATTCAGAAGTCTTGGAAAAAAAGCAATTCATCAGCACTCCGTAAGCATGGAAGAAGAGTTGTGCCTATGTCTGTTGTCCTGAGACGTGCCAGCATGGCATGACACTGTAAACCCACCAAATCTAATTGCTGGTTATGGCTTGAAGCTTATGCCTTATGAGGATACCCTGTCTCCTATTTTGAGGACCTTCTGCTGAGATTGCCCTCCATGGCAGCTTAAGAGACCCTCCTCCTGCTACTCTGGAGTTAAACCTCTGGCTGTCAGGACTGATGCAGAGTTGATGGTCAAGGCGGAGTAATCCAGAGAGATACATCATGGAGGCAATGTAGGTGGCCAAAAGAGAAGGTCTTGTTGGCAGGTCTGAAGGAAGGACGCTGTCCCTCTGCCAGTTAAGAATGGAAGTGGAGGGGGTGTCAGTGTGGAGAAGAAAGAGACCTTGTTGCAAAGTGAATGTGTGGTTGTCTCTCTGGGCCAAACCTGATGCATGTTTGCCAAGAAGGTAGTGGAAATGTAGGTCTTGTGTTAGCATTTGTGAGGTGGTGGGGATTTTGTAGTCCCTACTGTTCCCAAATCAGATAGGGTTTCAGCCTACCCCTGGGGCAACCCCTGCTTCTGGCTTTGTCACAGAAGTGTACACTGCCACAGCACAGAAATTAAGGGGGACGCAGAAAAGGCACTGGGCTAGGTCAGGAGATAATTTTGTTGGAAACATGTACAATCGTGTGGCTCCATTGGCTTCTTCTCCCCATAGAAGGAGAAGCACTGACCGCAGCAGATAATAGTGCAACTTGTAAGCACCCACTCCAGAACCGAAGGGGCCTTACCAAGCTAAAGTCAGCCTTCCCATCTCGCAAAGTGCAGTAAGTGGCCCCACTGGCAGGGCTTGCTTTCTCCTCTTTCTTTTCTGTGGTTCTGACTTGTCCCTGCAGAGAGCAAAATGTGCTCCTCGTTGCTCTGTCTCCTTATATCCAGCCCCATTCAGTTCCATCTTTCACATATGATTCATTGCATCTCAGCTTCACACAGTATGGCATCATTGATGCTGATATCCCCAACCTGTGATTTTTCAACTTCTCTCTTGGGTACTTGCCTCCAAGCTTTCCCTGCTGTCAGGCGCAGCAGACAACAGAGTATGCTGAGCACCTCTGAGGGGTACCATACAGAGCGAGTCTGCTGTTTGGAAGTTTGTTTGTGAAAACTCTGAGCAGTGCAGAAATGCCTGGAGAAGCTAATCAGAATTGGAGATGGGCACAGTTTTTAAAAAATGCAGGTTTCAAGTACGGTGATGTAAACAGGAGGCCAGTGTGCTGCCAGTGGCAGTGCAACAGCACTCAGTTATACAGAGCACAGGAAAATGCTGAACAGGATTTCTGTCATTCCTTTGCTCCACTTTTATCAACACCCCGTGCTTCTGCCCTGCAGCACCCCTGCTATTCCAGCTCTGATGTTGCAGGGTAGCCACTGAGTTGCTGAAAACTAGGCAAGGATATAACTGATCCTTTGAACAAAGTAATTCTCTGTTCAGTAGCTTTTTGTACATATTAAATGATTAAATCTTTAGGGGGCTTTTCCCTGATGCAGTAATTGTGCACTCATTAAATTGCCAGATAAGACTTACTTTCTATTAATTTATTTTTTGCTAAGAAAAACGTTTCGTTTTCCACTGATAATCCTGCCTCACCTAAATCAAGGATAGCCAACTTCTGGCTTTTAAGCCACAGGCAGATACTGAGCGGTGTGGAATATTTCTATGATTCTATGATTCTATGATTGAAGTATGACTCCCACAATGGAGATATGTCATATTACTGATAGCACACTGCTAATGTTAGGACTACATTTTTATCAGTATCTCCATGTGGGAGGAGGGTCTCAGGGGCTTCTGAGGCCAAGAGCCCTGGGGCTCAGCTGGGCACCCAGCCTCACCCCATCCCACACTGCATATTGGGACCCCAGGGAGCCATTGCTGTTTTCTGCCTGGGAGCTACTTGTTGAAAAATCCCTCACCTCACCTAAGGTACTGGGTAAGGATTTGACACCTCTTGGACCATTGGAAGGCTTTTTTTTTAAGATGCTCATGAGGCCAAGAGGTTTGAGCTCCAATGATTTAGTTAATTGCATTTTAGAAAGTGAAATCTGGGTAAAAGTTGAATTATCCCACATTGCTAGGAGAGGAAATAGATTTAGGCTTCAGCTGCAACATGAGCTACTGTATGTGTGAAAAAGACCACAGAGAAACTATGTTAGAAGAAAGTTATTAAGGCTGCTAAGTCAAGTATTAAAAAATTAACCAATATGGGAAATGCAGTTGCCTTTGCAACCTCAGCGTGGTCTCCTCTTGTGAATGTATTTCAGTACACTTCTAAAAACAGGAACACATCTTATTTTTCTTTCCAGGGACTCCTACCGCATTCAGGTCACAGAATGGACAGTGCTCACTTAATGAACAGTTATTCAATACTTTGTTCTCTTATAATAAGTCAGCAAGTGACCCCACAGCTTTGCTCCATAAATACTATTCAAACTCTGCTCTGAAATCAGAAATACTAATTTTCTCCTGGGCTGTCTTGTGATTCTAAGCACATCCCTAACATTACTTAGTAAATCTTTGCAACACCCATGTGAGATAACTGAGTATTTTTGCTCCATTTTTGCAGATGGACAGCTGAGGCACAAAGAGAGAGTTTGGTCAGCAGGACTTCCTAATTTTATGTGCTGAATTTGAGAAACAGAGGACCTGACTTTTATTAGTTTTTATTTTCAGTTGCACATATCTGAAAACACCTCCCATTACAGTCAGCTGCAGCTCTGAGTGCTCAGCTCCGCTCCAAATCAGACTCGAGGTGTCTGAAGCCAGCCACTCAAAGGTGCAGAACACGCCACTAGGAATCACCCTGTGAAAAGTATGGGCCAGCATAACAGAGGAATTCAGCAGCAAAGGTAGAGTGGTGTTGTAGGACAGCCATCTGTCGGCTGCCCTAGCCCTGAGATCCTCTGTTCTCCTTTGCCAAGCCTCTGCCTCCTGCATTTTAACTTTCCAACTTCCAAAGGCAAAAAATAGGACCAAGATTTTAGTGTAATCCCTTTATACCCCTGAGTTTCCTAAGCTTCAAATATCCAGATTTCCTACTAACACTTTAAGTCTTCTTTAAGCTCCTTTATTTTGCTTTGCAATCTTTCAGCAGATATTTACAAGCCTAGTTCCAAACAGTGGCAGGGTAGTATCAGGTAATTTACAGAACTGTCCTAACAAATAAGATTTATATAGACAGGAGCCTAGCAGGATTTTTAAAGAGCCTTGGTGCTTAATTCGCACTGGTTTCAATAGGATTAAGGCAAGTAGGCATTTGTCACGATCCCACCATTCGTTCCTTAAAACCTGGCCCTCTAATTCTTCTTTCAATCAAGTTTATGTTGACCCACTGGAGCTAAAGCATAGGAATGTACACTAAAATGTTAATAATTCATGAATGTTTGTGAAGTGCTGGGAGAGTACAATCTGGAAAGCAGGCATCTTGGGGGGATGTGTTATATTTTCTTCAGGCTTCAAAATAATTGCATCTGCAACCAAAGCAAAATACAGGTGGAAACTTTTTTCCTCTGCCTTGTGCTGAGATCAAAATGTTAGTTACCTGAAAGCCCCAATAGGTGCTCCAATTCTACACTGAGTACTCTCAGTTACTACTAAGGATTAGGCAGATCACAAAACCTTGAGTTAGTGACTGGTTTGAAAGAGTACAGAAAGTGTTTGTGCATTCGTAACTCATTCTTTCTCAAAAGGATCAAATGACTCCTGTTGAATTTAATCTGTTTGAAAATATTCTGTATCTGGGCTTCATTTCTGATTTCATTTCAGCAGGCTTTAGTGAATTGGTTATGCAAACTGACTTCAGGCAGTGGATTTCTTGCAAATTACTCACTTACTCCACTATGTTTATGCGTGTGTGTGTGTGTGTGTGTGTGTTTGTGACATGCAGTTTGTGATAGTTATACAATATGATTTCCTCTCTCTGACTGGCAAGGAGGAAAAAGAGTTACCCCCCAAAAAAAGAAAAAAAAGAAAAAAAAGCCACAATCCTGGGCTAAAATTTTAAATAGGTAATCATTCACTATAATGAAATTTGCATGATTTGTGTCTATTTTCATGGCTGAGGGACCAGTTAATCTGAAAAGTAGAGTACAATTAATGACATAACTTGGCCACATAACATAGACATTTGCATACCATAATCTTTGCTTCATTGGAGCAGACCTACAATTTGCTTAACTCTAACGATGTGTCTTATAAAGGACTTAGTATTATTATTGTTAATGGGTCAATAAATTGGACTGGCAAGAACCTGCTTTGTCCTGTGACTTCCTGAAGAAGCAGGAATTATGTCTTTCTACCAAGAAATGGCTCTATATTTTAGATGGTGCTAGACGAAAGCAGTCTGGTTCCTATAGTATCTGAATTGTTTTTCCTCTGTAAACCAGTGTGCTGCCTGTGCTCTTGCTTGTGTTCAGCACACTCCCATTGTCTTGACTCCTGTAGCTTGCTTCATTGCTTCCTTTCCTGGCATCACGAGGGAGATATATCCCAAGGATGTAGAAATAATAATGGTTGTCATCATCATCATAAATCCTCATGCATTTGGCTCTTCTCACAATGGGCACCTATTCCTTCATCTGGAAGCTCACCACTAGGAAAATAGGACCCTGGATGGAAACTCTTGGAGAACCTCTGAAAAGTGTTTGACATCCTTCCACTCCATCTTACTTGTCCTAGCCTGCTCCAGCTACCCAGCTTCTTGACATCCTCAGAAAACTCCTAAATGTGCTGAATAGCATTTGGGGGAGGCTGACAGGAAATGGAGCAGTCAGACTCAGGACTGTGTTTAATAATCTGCGTGGATTGCTAGCTATCTATAGGACACTCGGCCATTCATAAGTTCCCTTAAGCTTTTTTTTCTTCTTTTTTTTCCCTAAGTGCTTAGCTATTTTCAGCACCATCTATGTTCATGGCTGCAGCTTTTCCTACTGCCTTTGGGAGTCTGATCCACACATTGATTTATTTTTAGCTATATTGCTAATTATTATTTTTGTGAGTATAGTGTTTCATTATTCATTAAAGCTGGGGAGACATTTTAGTAATTTCTCAGTAGAACAAATGTGAATTCAGTAACCAAAGTAAGATCTCTCAGTAGGGCTTAAGAGGGCTAGGAAGAGTGATCTGGCAAAGAAGGATGGTATGACAGGTGAGAGCTATTGATATACGAAGGAGCATTACTAAGAAAGCAGAAACAATCTTTTCTCAACATGGACAAGACACAGGGGGCTGGCCAAAACTCTGCGAGAAACTCTTTAGTTCACCAAAGGAATAAACTGCCAGAGAAACCCAGAGAATCATCTTTGGGGGAGATGTCCGAAGACTGGTAAAAAACACTGCTTTTGCAGGGTGAGTTAAAGATGAAGAAAATCAGCCCTGTTGCAATGCACAGGGAGGGCCTAGAGGACCCTAGAGATTTCTAATTATTTGCTTTTCAGTGTGTGACAAAGCTGTGCAGTGTGAACTGGCCCTTGCTAACAGAAGAGGAAACACTGTGCATTTTCTGGTGTTAGATCGTCTGTGCATACTTCCCAGTGCTTTCTGTCTGGCTTTGCACGGGATCCTGAGGGAAGAAGGTTCCTATTCCAGAAACTCACAAGTCCTTCTCAGGATGAAAACTCTGTCTGTATCACATCTGCAGCAGAGCAGAAAGAAGTGGAAGGAGCTTTGTGCACCCTGCCTGCCCAGCCATCTCCTCGTCCTTGCCAGGGGTCCCTTTTCCCTCGACTTCTCTGCCAGGTGGGCCGCAGAGTAAAGCCCTCCACAGGGAGGGTTCCAGGGGTGCCTGCATGTACAGTATGGTTTGTGCTACAGATGCACCAGGTACAGAGTGATCTAAACTGTGTGCCTGGGGAAAACACATTACAATGCACAGTGTTTTGAGGCTACTGCCATGCTTCCTGACTGAAGAATGGAAAAAAGCCAGAAGACTTTAGGGCCAAGATGTTTAAAGCTTATTGAAGCCCTTTTTTACTAACAACTTAAAGAAGGGAAGCCCAGGGAGTGAAAAAATTGAAAGAAAGAACAGCTCTCCTACAGCAGGAAGCTTAGGACAAGCTCTGGGTGACTGCTTAAATGTGGCTATAATATACTAGCCCTTATAAGTGGCGAATCCAAACACTTGCGGCTTTTTTCCCCTAGCACATCTATTCAACATGTTCCTTTTGGCTGGAGGTCTTTATAGCACTAACTTAACAGTGTCCATAAAGGGTCTGTCGCAGCATGCACTGCAGGATTTCCTCCCCCCTGCCCCTTTTTCAATAGGGCTGTATACAGTAGAGGAGCAAAGTAGGAAACAAAATGGCTCGAAGCCACATGTGCATTTCCCATAGCTCAGTGCCAGTCTCTAGAACAAGTGATTAAGCCCTGAGGCTACTGGGTCTCGTGTTCAGCTGCCTGTGGCCCCAAAGGATCTTTCCCATCAAAGCCATGTCTGTGCTCCGGTGACAACCCTACCTGAAGGATGGGAGAGGGGTATGACACAACATTATGCCTTCGGCGCTGTGCCACTCAGGAGTGACAGCTGCAATCACAGGCCTGATTCATCAGTTTTACAGACCTTGGAAAGCAATGAAGTTACACAAACTGGGCACAGTGTCAGGCAGTCAAGCCCAGGTTCTTGGGTGAAAGAATCTGTGTCATACAGGTCCCCTCTGGAGACCTTTGCAGGTTCTGACAGACACTTACACTTCCTTTCAGGATGTTCTCATCCTGCACTGACAGGAGGGAATAGAAAAGCACAGCTTAAATACTGCACAATGCTTTACCTTGCTACAACACCATGCATTTGAGGCTTTTGCCACACTACAAATACTAATTCAATTAGGTTCAGAGTCCTTCTGGAATATAACAATATTTCCTCTCACAAGTTGTTTGGAGCAGCAGACCACAGTGAAAATGTCATTGAAATCAGTGAAATTACACTCCACTTTCACTATTTGACATTGCATTTGGCGTTGAACTTCCAATAAGATCTCAGTACAACTGTTTGTTAATAAGTTGTACAAACTTTGGGATAGGAGGAATAGAGAGGTCTTCTCACACTTTGCTATAAGTCAGCAGTATTTAAGAGCTCATAGTGGGACCAGTGACCTGTCTCCTATATTTGATATCTTAAGAGTAGGTTTAACTCTTCCCATTTTCACCTGAACTAGTGACTAAGGAGGGAGGAGATATGGGATATCTCTCCTTCTTTCTGTGCTTGTACTTTAAACATATAAAAGGAACGAGAAAAAAATGTAGGCCAAGAATGATTTCACAGAAGATTAAACCTTCTATAAGGTCTCTGGCATCCAAGACATGCTGTTGCTGTGAAGAATTCAGATCCATAAGGGGGGTCCATGTCTTACCCATTGCTTGTGGTGAGTTCATACACATGCTGTCATGAGAGCCCTATGAGCCACCTTGCAGAAGATCTGTGGAGCAAACATCAGCACCAATGTATCACTGAAGTAAAGGTGGGTGGAGAGAATGGCCAGGGCAAACCAGAGGAGAAAGTACCTGTGGACGCATAAGGGCAATCTCTGGGTCAGTCAAGCCCAGATGGGCATGAAGATCCACAACACAAATCAATAAACTGAACCTCCGTGAAGATCAGAGCCGGCACTCAACACCATCATTCTCTGCCTCCAGCAGCAAGGCTGCTGTCCTAGTGGAGCTGCGGCTGGTGTTAGCGGGGTCAGGCAATCCCACGGAGCAAGAAGCAGAGCCAGCAGAGCCAATCCTGGCTAGTAAGGAGACGCCATGCCACTGAGACCTGTTGAACTCATGAGAACCAGAAGCTGAGAAAAAGCCAGCTGCCCCATGGAGTCTATACCAATAGGTAGAAGCCTTTGCTATGGATTCCTGCTCTTTGAGGATACAAGATCCTGGTACACACACAGTTCAGCTCTGCAGTGGGGATGTGGGATTGGTCTATCTGGAAAAAAGGCTGAAGAGGTTATGAAAGAGGATATCTTAGGCAGAGCTGTTTTAGAGCCAGTTTATCAAATTACGTAGACCTGCAACTCTGGTTACTTTGGTTTTGCTGGGGGCAGCTCTGGTGATTTGAAAGATTGTACTCTGCTCCTTGGGGAATGGGGAAGCTGTTGGCTAAAGGTAGTGCTGTGGGTTAGGGTCTCTTTCAGGAGGTTAGAAAAACAAAAGACAAAGGCCTGACCAGGAGGATAATAAACAGTAAGAGAGGCAGTACTGGCTTTACTGTCCTTGCCAGATCCTAATCAAGAATCCTGGTTGCTGCCTTCTTCAGGTCACCCTGACATTTCAGGTGGGATACACACCCCTGCCCCCCCTGAAGTTCAACTGCTGTATGTGGCTGCGGGCACAGGTTGCAGCTACAGGGTTTTACCCCGCAGTAGCTGCAGTTCAGGAGGAGAAAGACCTTCTCTTCTTTGTGCAAGTGCTAGGTGTAAAGCGGTGGGGCGTGAAAGGTCCTGTAGAAACATCACTGCCCAGATGCTCTGTGGAGCAGAAGTTCATTGTAGAGCAGTGTAGGAAGACAGAGGAGGCTGGTGCACAGTCAAAGCATTTTCCTCATTGAAGCCTTAGTTGACATGAGTATGGCTGATGGGATGGTCTGTGATAATTGAATAGGATATTCATGAGAGCACCTTGCCTCCCTTGCAGCACCACAGCAAAACTTCAGGTTTCAAGGGCAGAGTAAGCATGGCCCTTTACATTTTACAAGTAGGGTGACACAGAGCTACAAGCGAAGGACTGAACAACCTTCGTTCCCCACCTGGATTTCCTCTCTCATATCTCCCTGCTGCCTTGGAGAAGCTGATCCATCTCACTTCCCCCCTCCGCTGTCCAGGATGGGGAAAGAGCAGGAAAGGCTCAGCCCAGAGCTGTCACACGTTAACTCATCCACATCCAAATCAGCCTGCTTACTGACAGGGCCAGCTCCCCAGCAGGGCACTGTCAAGAGGCTGACGCAGGGTCCTTGGGACCACTGCTAGCGCAGTGCTCATGGAAATGACAGCCAGGGTTGTGCAGCAAGGTGGCATGGGCCAGAGAGAGCACTGGGAACACCTCTTTCAGCTGTGGCACAGTCAGTCATGCAGATCTGCTCCAGGAGACCCTGCTCGGCTATTTAGCTGCCTGTTTTTTCTCGGTGTTTCCCACTGTCATGCCCTTTGGATGTGGATCAGTGATTTTCTCTCTCTCTCTCTTGCACTCTCCTTTCCTCTGTATCGCATCTCTGTCATTGTGCCTCTTATTTCTTTGCCTCTCTTCCATTCAGTGCCTTGGCTTTGGATTTGTTTTAGGTCTCTCTCCGTCTTTCCTTTTCTCCTCTCCATTTGGTTCCTTTGTTCTTCCCTCTCCTCTATTCTCATTCCTTTCCTTATCTGCCTTGAGCTCTGTCTTCTCCCTCCCCTAGCCTTCCGCCTTACCAGACCAGCTCCTCGCAGTGCCCCTTCTACCCACCCTGGGTTTCAGCTCCACACCTCCCCTTGCCTGCCCACCCCTGCAGTAGCAAAGCCTGGGGCTGTGCTGGGATTTGGTTCCTTTGTTCTTCCCTCTCCTCTATTCTCATTCCTTTCCTTATCTGCCTTGAGCTCTGTCTTCTCCCTCCCCTAGCCTTCCGCCTTACCAGACCAGCTCCTCGCAGTGCCCCTTCTACCCACCCTGGGTTTCAGCTCCACACCTCCCCTTGCCTGCCCACCCCTGCAGTAGCAAAGCCTGGGGCTGTGCTGGGGGGAAAAATAGCAGAGCCCCCCCTCTAAGCAGCTCCCAAAGCCACTGGGAATTAGTCTGTGCCTTGCTTTCCCTAATTGCTGGGGATGTTTGTTTGACTTTAATGAACTTGCAAATGCTTTCTCAGAAGATAATTGCCCCCATTTCCAGTGACATAAACTAAAATAATAATAATA
>NW_009216081.1:0-826 GCF_000690835.1 Fulmarus glacialis | reverse complement strand
CATCGACTTACCTGTAGCATCACTGGTTGTTTCTTCAGAAAAAGAAATCGGTTTTAAGGGACATTGTCCCTTAACATTAGCAGAGATTTCTGGGGATGCTGGACAGAAGAAAATTACTCATGTTCTGCAAAAGCCTTGAAAACGCTGGACAGTGTATAGCGCTCCCTTATACACTTCTATTACAGGGGAAGCAGAAGGGACAGCTGAAAGCTAAGGATATTCTCTCAACGTCAACCTCAGCTCAGTAGAATGCAAAAGCCGTCCCTCACACCGATGGCAAACGGCACAAAGCTCTGCAACCAGACAACTGTGAAAATTCTGCTGTTGGCACCTCATCCACTGTTACCAACAGATTGCCAATGTGAAAGAAGGAAAACCAAAAGGGTGGGAATTTTTGTTGAGAGAAGAAAACCAAAGGAAGACATTCCACTTTATTGAAACGCAAGGTTTGCCAACATCATGCATACGGAAAGCACTTCTTCCCCTGCCTAGCAAGGGAGATGAGCAGAGAGGTGACTGAGGAGACCTATAGAGAAGGCAGACAAAATGATGCAAATTTCAAAACCCTTCTGTTTGACCAACAACATACCACGTTCAGGAGCAAATTATTAAAGGAGCCTATGGCAGATGTCTTCACATCACGCAGGAATACCACTGAGGACAAAAGGGTGCAACAATGTGCAGAACTTCTGGAAGTCCTGAGAGGATCCCAGGCAAGCAGCTCTGTGCATCAGGCCTCTTCTTAAGGTTTTCTACTGGCGTCCTCTATGACACGCCATGGGAAATCTGGAGATCTCCAGCTAAGCAGACATTCTTCAGTCCTTCC
>NW_009216080.1:0-5257 GCF_000690835.1 Fulmarus glacialis | reverse complement strand
GCTGAGACCAATTTGGAAGCCACCACACTGGCGTCAATTAGGCTATTATTTCATTAACCCATAATTGAGTGAATTGCTTGGAGATGATACGATCTAGGAAATGGTGTGACAATTCCCAGATTTTCCATTACATTGTAAAAAGATTTCTTTCTGTTGAGAATATGACAAAGTCTCCTGGTTTATATATTTTTCAGAACTCCTGACTATACACATATAAGCATTTTCCCAAAGAGAAGCCAAATGTCACCTTTTGCAAGCCAGTGAGCTGATACTCTGAAAATTCATGAGAAATTTCTGGCTGCAGTTCAGGCCAACTTTCTGTGGTCATGAATTGCACAGGAGCTCCTTAAATACAGTTTTATCAAACCCAGAGGAGAGTGGGGATTTCTCAGGGCTGCTGTGGTGGTGCATTTCCCCCTCCCCTGTCTCCTGGGCCACTCCATGATCTCAGAAACTCCCGTTAAAATTTGGCCTTTGTGTAATGAGTTGGGCAGTGAAGCGTCCCTTGACCGTACCCAGAACTCTTGCATGGCTGAGGTCTTGCCTGCCTGTGCCTGAACGAACGCTGCCAGGTTTCACTGTATTTTACAGCAGATCCTTTTCCAAAGAAAAAACCTGAGTCAGCATATCCAGAAATTTCAGAAAATGGAAGTTAACACCTTGAAATATGCATGGGGGGTAAAATACCCATACCCATGCCTTCTTCCGAGCCTAAGAAGACAAAGTTTTGTGATCAGTATCACTTTTGCTAAATGCATTTTCAGCCAGGTTTCCAGTCTGTCTGTTCCCCCCTCTTTCATATAAATATCGTCAACTCCTTGGCCACTGATATTCAAACATAGCAGAGGCGTAGAGGTTGTGCATTACCTGCAAACTTTCTGAAAATAAGCTGCTGAAAAAATATGTCCAAATATCCCTTCACTCTTGGAGAAAAAGCTCAGCTGTCTAGTTTTGGCGAGCCACTGGGGAAAAGGCTCCGCTCTTTGTGGTATTTCTTGTCTCTCAAGATTCTGCACCTTTCACCACTCTCTTCCATGTACCCACTCTGTCCCGTCAACGTTTAATAGCTACGTACAAATCGCAGAACTGATTCATTTTGTTTCCTCACAATTTTTAAGTTTTTAAAGGTTTTTTTTAAGTTTTCCTTAAAGTTTTGCCATGGGATTTTCATAAGCAGCCGCGTTTCTGGAGGACTTGGGCTATATATATATATATACACATAGATACATACATATGTATGCAAGCAAGTGTAAGCAAAAAGTTAAGGAAGCAAATAAAGATGTAATACAGGCTTCTCCAAACAATTCAGGAAGCAATTTGTCATGCAATTTTAAAAAAGCCTGTCACAGAAGGGCTGAAGGCAATTATAGTAGCTAAAGATGTGCAAGAGAGAGATGGGAAGTGGAAAAAATAGTAACACTTCCAGCTTTCTATCCTCACAAGAGCTCCAGACCTGTGAAATACATTCAATGTTTAGGTGGAAAGAGAAAACAGAACAAGACAAGTGAAGCACAGAGTCAAAAGCTTTCAAACGATGTTACCTACCTTGAGCATTCAGGAGCTGACCTTATTTTGACAAGTTATCAATAAGCATTAGAAGTATTTAACAAATAAGCCCCGACCTTCTTTGAGATTTTGAACCTGTCAAGAGCATAATGAGTGAAAAAACACATTCTTCAATTGAGGTGACGCTGCACCGTGCGACAAAACATATTAACATGATGGAAAAATAAAACAAAAATGATAGCAAGGCAGTTTTATTGAAAATTACTCACAGCAAAGACTATCATTTTAACCTAGTTATTCCAAATAACATCACACAGAGGGGATAACAAATGCTTGGTCAAAATATATCAAATACTTACAGGTGGAAACATTGATTCTAGTGTTTCCCAACAAATCTTCTCAAGTCCTGACTACAGTTGTGGGGAAAGATGTGAAAGTCAGCTTTGGAAGAAGACTTCTTCCAGGAGTCTGTTTGGAAAGAAGGGGAAAGAGCGGGAATATTTTTGAGCAATCTGTCATTATTGCATTATCCTCCTCTTGAGGAGGAACAAGTTCACTGCTTAACATGTGTGAAGAGGCAGAATGGTGATACCCTCCTTAAAAATAAAGTTTTATATGGAGGCTGGGAGACCTGAGGAGGAAACGTCCTTCAACAGCATCCTGCCTCCTGATCAGGAGGAGCAGCAGTTAGAGCAAGCTTCAGGGGCAGGACTCCAACAAGAGCTCTCACCCCTTTGAGGTATAGCTACCCCTTCCGAATTGCCTGAAACCGAATGTGGACCACCATAGTAGTCTTTAATCCTGTATACTTCTTGATGCAAAGAAAATATTCTTGCCTTGTAGCAACACTGTCCTTCAAAACCACCTTGTGTTTACAGATTCTGAACTCTCTGTCCTCCAGGAGTTGAAGAAAGAAGAGGTAAAGAGAAAGTGGCTACAGAGTTGTATACAATTGGCTTAATTCATAGTAAGAAGCCTTTCATCACTGAAATCTGAAGCTCAGAAAATTGGTTCAAAGGAAGTTGGTTGTGAACAGAACCGCAAACGTGTGGTGGATGGCACAGAGCTGTGAGCAGAGCAACCTTCTCATCTCTGTCAACACCACAAGGCAAAACCTTACAGGAGGCTAAGCCCAATTATTTTAATTCACATGGGCAATCACACTGAACTCAAAAGAGACACCTGAGTGAAAAAAGCAGGATTTGATTCTGTCTGAAACCAATCAATTACTTTAAAACAGACTACTATAAACAGGCATTTGATGCTTCCATGGCTGAATGCAGGCAGGTTACTACCATGTGTCAAATTTGTGCTAAGGGTCCTACTGCAGGTAAATGAGGACAGCAGAAAACATCCTCTGTGCTGAATAAAAGTGCAACGCTTGTCACTCACAAAATGAATTCAACTAAAACCACCAGCAATTGGATTTTAATTTCAGTCCTTACTTTAAATGTAAAACACCCCCATGAACTGGATTTAACTTTTAAATGTTTACTTAAATGATTGGGAACGCAATTATTTTTAGATTATCAAAGTGCTTAAAAAAAGAAGAAAATTTAAATATTTGCAAGTCTTAATTTATCTCATAAGGTGTCCAAACACATCCAAGGTCCAAATAAGCAGAGTATCCTTTCATTACATTACCTTTACCTTTGGAAGACACCAATTACTGAAGCCACATTACAGCTGGTTAAAAAACGACTTCGATGTTTCATTCCTTTTTTTTTCCTTCTACCACATAATTTGGGCAGTTACAAGTAGATGTCCTATAGGTTGCGTTTCATCAAAGCCAATAGGAACTTTGAGCTTGTAATAAAAGGCAGAGTATCCTTTCATTACATTACCTTTACCTTTGGAAGACACCAATTACTGAAGCCACATTACAGCTGGTTAAAAAACGACTTCGATGTTTCATTCCTTTTTTTTTCCTTCTACCACATAATTTGGGCAGTTACAAGTAGATGTCCTATAGGTTGCGTTTCATCAAAGCCAATAGGAACTTTGAGCTTGTAATAAAAGGCAGCTTTTACGTTAACATTTGAATATAATTATTATCCAGTGAAGATATTAGCAAACTGATTCCTGGAAGCTGTGATAAGAGAATATCAGAAATACATAAACAGGCAGCTTTTCTCCTTTTTTACCCCTGTACTGTTAAACCTTTTTATATTTTTCCACTTATGGTTAGCCTGATTATTTTAAGGGACATGTATTTTTTATGTCTAAAATGTAGCCTTCACTGTCATCTCTCCATAAATCATCAAGCCACTTTTCATGCTAAAAACTGGGAGGAGATCTATTACTGAGCCCTTAGGTCCTGGTTTAGACCTATTTTAAAGATCTGAATGAAGATTATATGATGCAGCAAGTCTCCCATTGGCCCTGTGCCATCAGACCAGACGTTTTTCCCAGGAAAGAGAACATATAACCTCTCACCTGCTGCTTCAGACCAATGTTAGGAACTTCAGCAGGCATAACGAAGTGGTTCAGAAGGACCTTTCTTTAAACCTGTCTTTGTTGGAATAAATGGAATTCTAAACAGAAGGAAATGCAGTCCCTCTACCACTATTCACCTTTTTTTCCCTTGCCTATTGAATCTTACCGTGAACCTTTTTCCAACAAAATATGTTAAGTATGTATTCCATAAACCCCAACCTTTTAAACCTCCTTTAATGCCACCTTTATACTGTGAGATTACTAAACCAAATGAGAGTTTAAGGAGTAGGAATTTTCATGGGAGTTGAGAGAGTATTTATTATCAGGTTTTTCTGATAATTCTATAGCAGACAATCATGATACTATTGTGGATTCTGGCCAAGTTACATCCAAGAGCCCTCCCTATGTGCATGCAGCTCCATGAAACATTCATTGCACCAGGACAGAAAGACATAATGCTTGGAAAGGGCAGTGGTCAACTGCATTTCTGTGAACTCTAAGCACAGTATCTGTTGAAAGGGGGAACTTTGGGCTTTGAAGAACAAGAATCCCCTAGCAAAAGAAAAAGACTTTACCTGCATAAGTGAAGTTAGACTTTAAAAGTCTTTTGGTATAACACTTCTCTTACGTTAGTTTACTTGCAAGCAGAAATAATCTCAGATTTTGAACACAGTATCACTACTGTTGTTATTAGTTTTTTCAATTTCTGCTGCAAAGAATAGACGAGTTATGTGAGATAAGAATTTCTTAAAGTTAGGTGCAAAATCCAGGGCAATGCTTAAATGTGCGTTCTGTGTCTTGTGCCATGAGCACGAAGAGAGGAAGTGTTCCCTCCTCTGTTAATTTGTAGCTCCAAAGCACACGAGATTTTGCAAGGAAACCAGTCAGCATACAAGCCCTGAAACAAAACTCACCCTACCAAGTGGCTGGTTCCTAAACCCCTCCTATTAACGTAACAATCTGAATATTTTTTCTATATATTTCTACATTAAGAATATATTCCTAATAAAGCTGGAAGAAAGTTTTCCTTTGTACTTGGATAGTACAAAACTGGTAAGACAAGGCATGTACTGTAAGAGAAACCCATTAAACTAAGCATCTGCATTTCAGTTTAAATTTTTATCACAGTTTGAAATTCTGTCTCTCAGTAGATCTAGACTAACAAAAGCAAGTTTACATATTCTTGTATTTTCACATTACAGCTACTAAAAATGACTCAAGAAAAATCCATTCTTAAGAGTTTTCCTGCAGAAGATTTAAAAAGCAGTGTAGGTGGTAAGGCATAGGAATCTGAATTTTATTTATTTACTCCACA
>NW_009216079.1:9103-20546 GCF_000690835.1 Fulmarus glacialis | reverse complement strand
CATCGCTGATGGGCTCGGCCTTGGCCAGACGTGGGTTCGTCTTGGAGCCAGCTGGCATTGGCTCTGTCGGATGTAGGGGAAGCCTCTAGCAGCTTCTCACAGGAGCCACCCCTGTAGGTCCCCCGCTACCAAAACCTTGCCATGCAAACCCAATACAAGGAGTTAATTACCCACCACACAAGTAGATACCTAATTTAGGTAACTTCATCTAGAGCTGATTTGCACTCTAAACGTCCACGGTGCAGAACTATGTAACTGAGCTAAGGACCTACACCCCATTTGGTGTCAATAAAAGAGAAAAGGAAACATCTGAGGAGCTATTTATCACCTCCTGATGTTTGTGTCTAAGCAAGTTTTGTGCCTGAATGGCCCTCTACAGATGCCTCCATCAACTACAAAGAGACTTTGGTTCAATGTGAATGACCTCATTAGAGATAACTAATGTAAGTGAGGTCAAACCTACCTCTGCCCAGCTCCAGACCAGACTGGACTGTCTCCAAAATGAGGTAAATTTCCCCAGCTTCAGCTTCACCTAGGACAACTCCTAGGGACTGGAGTGTTCCTAATGCCAATTCTTTCATTCATCATCTTCTTCCTTCTTTTTAATGCTTTTCTTTTCTTTCTTCTGACACCAGGGTTCCTGGATTAGTCAGACTCTCCTTTTTCTAACACTTCTGCAAACTTCTGACTAAAGGGGAAGTCAACATGCTGCTAGACACCGATGCGTTTTGACAGTTAGAGTGGCCAACAAGTCATGTGCTTGCCTGCTCCCCTCCCAGCAAGGCTAGCTTTAAGTCAGCTCAGACGAACCAGAATTTCGTACCTGTGTTTGCCCCTGGTGAGTATTACGTTTGTTTCATTTCTTAAAAAAAAAGGTGGGATTTTGGCAACAGCAGCAAAATGAGGATCCCAGCCCATCTTAGCTAACTTCTCATTTCCCTCGAAAAGAACAATTCATCCTGTCTTTATCAATATGTAAAAGATGCTAAGCAAACCTCACCAGTGAGAAGGGGAATACTAAAACCTGTTAAATTCTTCTATCACAACCACAGTTTTTGAAAATCTGTCCAGTACTGTAGAGGCTTTTTCATACTTCTGGTTGGTCCTATAGGGCTCAGTGCAGTGCTGTGCAGATACACCCAAGCCATATCTGAACACACCGGCTCAGATATTGAAAGCAAGCTAACCATGCTAATGAAGTGTTCCAACCAGGCAATTAGCCCTCCTGAAAAGTAGGATAAACCTGACAGGAAAGCCTGGCTGTCTCATTCAGAACCGTTGCAGTTTCTTCATGTGCTGTTGCACTGCTCTGCGTAGATACCCTTTGACTTACAAGCTTCATTTATTTTGCTGAAATTAATGCAACAGCATGTAGTTACTATGGTGATGTGGGCTACCTAACTATCTTAGGCTACATCCATACTCATGTGTGAGTTGCTTCTTGCTGTGCCTGAAGTTTGCTGGCTCCTGACTACAACCAGACTGCAAGCCAACAAGTAAGAATGGCTGGATGATCAGGGAATGTGAATATAGTTTAAACAGAGACATTTGCTCTTCAGTAGCTATGGACTTGTTTGGGTGTCTCTATGTACCTTACAAGCTCCATATATCTATAGGGGACAAGCACAAATGACCTGTGATCTTTATGAAGAAAGCAGTGATAGAACCCATGTCTCCCAGCCTCGTTGCTCATGCAGTGTATGGGGCTTTCATTTTGCTGAGTTATTCTCTTGACTGCAAAGGGCAAGACTTCAGAGTAGGTGAAATTCACCCAGTGACAAGATCCTCAAAGTCTCTGAAATACATTGGATGCTGGAATACTCTCTACCTCCAGGGCTTTATGGGATTTAACAGATACACAGTACTTACATGGGTCCTCGGCATAAAGGGCTCAATTTGTAATTACCATAAGCAAGTAGCAAACTTCCAAGAGCTTTAATGATTTGTCTGTGACTAGAAAAAGGGTGAACTTAATCAAAACCATGATTTGCTGTGAGTTAGCCGCTCAGCTGTTGATGGTGTCTGGTTTTACCCTGCTGCTTGCTTATTATCTCTGGAGCCTCAAATACCTGAACATTGCAATGGCAATTTTATCTTGCTCAACCTTTTCTTCAGAAATAAATCTTTGTGTCCACTGATGGCTTAGTCAGCAGATTTGCTTGCCTAGTGCAGCTCACCGTGGCACGCAAAGTTGTGCCATAGCATACTATGAAAAAGAACAGAGTTGCTCTGATATACTATAACAAAGACGGTCTCCCTGCTAGGGTGGCACAGAAATGTTTACTCTGTTCAGAGATTAGAGAACATCTGTAGAGTTTTCCACTGATAAGAATGTGTTGCTTCACAGCAGGCTGTTTGCAGAAGCTCCCTATCATTACCCAAACTGCTCTGTCTGCAGCTGCATGCTGCCCAGAGTAGGAAAGAGAGGTGGGGCCCATTGCATGGTACTTAGTTGCCGACTGGAGTTAGACCACGACAAGATGTTGGAAGGTGGGCTGACTTTGGCCTGGAAAACCTCTCAACCCACTGCTTTCATAGCCTAACTAGGACTAACCACTTCTTGGCACAAGCAGCATACCTCTGTGATTTGTCCTACGTACTCATTAGCCTTGTTTTAACAAGCTTCCACTTTATTTATGCTGTAAATATGTTTAGATTCACTTTCAAGACACTGGCCCCCACTGGGTGCAGTGAAGTTGGGTTTGCACAAAGGAAGTATAAGGCGAGCAGTGCCTTCAAAATCTACACCCATACCTGCATAAGGAGTGATGCAAAAAGGGTGGGTTAAGGTGAATTCAAGAGCTCCAAGGCAAAATCCAGTTTGGCTGGCAGGATGTGTGAGGTACTCCGAGCCCTGCAGAGACCTGTTTGTCTGACATGGTTTCTGCTTCTCGACTGCAAGCTGAGCATCTGAAGTCTCTCCTTAGACCCTCAGCGTGCTGTGGTCTGCAGGCACGGAGCACTGCCCGCTCCACGTGAGCTCCCTGCAGCACTGTGCAGGGCTACCAGTCAGCCCACATGGCTGCAAAGCGGTAGCGAGGGCTGGGAATCCGCCTGCACTGGGGCAGTCTTGCTGTGGGGTGAGGGGGAAGCTTTGCTGTCTGTTGGTTTTTCTCTTGGGTTTAGTGTAGCCGAATGCACTCAAGAGATTCTCACTGATTTTCACAATAATGCCGAATTCAAAACGAGTGAACTAGGTCATCCCAAAATCTCCAAATCAATGTTAAAATAACTCTGCATTCAATATTGTAATAAATGTTGGAATGTTTTGATTTACCTTGTGCTTTCTGAAACTTCAGGGCACATTCAGTACATGTTCTTATCAAAATTAGAAATAGTATATATAAATAAAAATACAATTAATATACATTTACATTATGTATAAGTATTATTACACAAATATAAAAAATAAAACACATAAATATTAATGTAGTTATATGTGCAATATTATATATATTATGTAACTATGTATATATAACATCAAAGCTAGAAATATAATTTTTCGAAATTATGAGATGTTTCCCTGAACTGTTTTTTGCTGGGATAGTGTTAATTTTCTTCATAGCAGCTCATATGGGGCTATGTTTTGGATTTGTGCTTACACACAGTCAAGGCCTTTTCTGCTCCTCACCCCACCCCACCAGCGAGGAGGCTGGGGGTGCACAAGAGGTTGGGAGGGGACACGGCTGGGACAGCTGACCCCAACTGACCTCCCATACTGTATGATGTCCTGCTCAGCAATAAAAGCTGGGGGAAGAAGGAGGAAGGAGGGATGGTCAGAGTTATGATGTTTGTCTTCCCAAGTAAATCGTGATGGAGCCCTGCTTTCCTGGAGATGGCTGAACACCTGCCTGCTGATGGGAACCAGTGATTTAATTCCTTATTTTGCTTTGCTTGTGCCTGCGGCTTTTGCTTTACCTATTAAACTGTCTTTATCTCAACGCATGAGTTTTCTCACTTTTACCCTTCCGATTCTCTCCCCCATCCCACTGTGAGGGGCTGAGCTGCCTACCGGGCTTAAACCACAACACCCGCAAATCAGCTATTTCCAGAAATGGGGGATTTCAGTGAAGCATTGATGAGAAGCCCAAGATAGACAGCAGTTCTATGCACTGTGTTTGCTCAAATAGTGACAGTGATTTTTCTCCTCTTCAGATTTTATTATAGATAAAGCCATAGCACAGACCAGTTCTAAAACTGCTGCACAAATATTGCATGTTACATCAGTAATTTGAATGCTGGGTATTCAGAAATGACCATTCAGCTTTCTAAAGCTGAGCATTAAAAAGTAAAATCTACTTCCAAAAGTCCGGTCGTAACCGGTGTATGCAATGGCATCCAGAAATCCGGTGTCAGAGTTAAAATTTGTATTCCATAGTCTTTAATTTGCAGAAACACACTCAGTCTCTGCATATGCTACCTTGGGAGATGAAGATCCATCTGAAAAAGTCTATAAATTTGAAAAATAACTCTCATAAAAACAAATGTGATTTATGTAAGCACATTAAGGGGAAAATACCCTGAACAGTTGGTTTAAGTGCTTAGACTTCCTAAACTTCATATTTCCATATGGTTACATTGTAATTTTAGATTTTTAGTGGCTTTGTACCCTTCTTTGTTAAATTTGAGAAACAAATCAAGGTATCCACACAAAGAAATTAAGGAACAAAGATGCCTGCAATGAGTATTTGATTGTTCCCACGTGAACCAATGATTCTTTCTACAAATTCCCCTAATCCTCTAGGAAACATTATTCCAATTGTCACAGGGTTGTTTGTGTGATATTGTGAACAGATTATTATAAAAATCTTCTGATAAAAATAGCAGAAAAATAAGGGAAGAAATGAACACCCTACATTTTATATTTTTTTTAAATGCAGGATTATATTAGCTAAGTAAAGATTAGTTTCAAAATACCAGACATGGTTTGAATTTTTACTGAATTATTTCTTGCCTCTAACACTTCCACATTTATCCCACAAGATTTTCACTTTTGCCTAGTCTTTACTACCACCACTAAAATACTTGTTTTATCTGTAGCTCTCAAACTGGTTTATGTGCTGTTTTTTTAACTAAAGGTACAAAATATTTTGAAAATTATTATTTAAACCATAACAACCCATTGTGTGAACCTTCTCAAATCAATGGAAGCCCACAACATATTGATTTAACTTAAGTTGATCCCTACCAACTAAAACTAAATGGATACAAACCACTTTTAGAGCAATGTGGAGGGAGCTGCAGGGGAGTTTTGTGGTCTCACCTGAATCGTCTCTGCTCTCTGACCGCAATAGCGTGCAGCAAAATTTAACAAGAAAAATCAATTCTTTGCAGGAATCTCGTCTTTACCATGATTCATTCTTGCTTTCCCAAAAAGAAAGCCATGCGAGAAGGCAACATCATAAACAGCCAGTACAATCTGCCTTCATTATCTGTATTGGACCAGTTTATAGGTAAAGATAAGGTCGATGTGAGATGATACAGCAAGTTTAGGCTGAAACTTGGTTCTCTGACATGGCCTGTACACCTGTGGGGAAACAGCCACGGGTAAGAAAAAAAATGGCAACATTTTCCCAAAAGTGCTGTCCATTTTCCTGAAAGTGTCTGCAATCAGAGCTAATAAATGTGATGGAGTGAAGAAGACAGGGGTGGAGAGAGAGTGGGCAAGACAGAGGGCAGAGAGGGACAGACGGGGACAGGACACACCGGAGCTGTTCCTACAGTTTGTGGTAGAAGACCCCCAAAGGGAATAGCAGGACTCTGATTGCTGTTATAGCAATCTTATTTATCACGTGGAAGCATTACAACCAGCCATGCTTAAACTAGGGATAAGGGGTTGGACAAGAGACAGGATTTTCATACAGCATTTTTCCTTCAGAACTAATAAACCACTATAGAGTGACAGTTAACACACCAACACTTAAACACACTTTGTATAAATTAAAGCGATCCTGACCAGATACATGAATCCTTTGCTTTTTATTGCAGAGATTGCATAATTCTTAGCTTGCCTTCTTCAAGTGGCAGAGAAAAAAAAAGCCATCAAGAATGGGTTCATTGCTCTCTGCTTTGTAACTCGACAGATGTAAGTATTAATTTAAAAATAAAACATCTGGCAGCTGTCTGGCTGGGCTAGTGGCTGAGCCTGGTATGATTAGATACAGCTGAATGGCTAATGCTAGAAAACCAAGCTGGATGGAAGGAGTTGAAGTCTGTGATGCTGCAGCAGATGTTAGTACCAGAAAAATGGAAAACAGATATGGAACAAAAATATCAAGATTAATAGTTTCATAATGTGGTCTTTTTCCAGGAGGACCATAATTATTAAGGCATTTTCTCATCAGTGCCACGTGTATCTCATTAAAAAGGTACAATCAATAGAAAGTACAGACTATGGACAACATATATATTGAAATCCAGCTATATCTTCCCAACCAGATTTTCAGTGAACCGCCCCAGTGTGCACTCCTAGCACTTAAGAGTGAGGCCTCCTCATACATAGGCATGAAAGTCATGCATCTGCTGGAGATGCTGCAAAGTCTCATCAGTGTGATGTGCAGAGGAGAAAGCCAAGGAATGATTCAAAGGTGGGAAAATGACTTAGCCAGAGAGTCAGATTCATCTTGCCTAAATACAGAGGTCTATAATGCAGGCAACGACATGAGAGGTAATCAGCACAGGCTTCCTTGATTGTTGCTAGAGAGAAATAGGAATGCTGCAAGGGACATTTATCTGGTCTGTTTTAAACATCCACTTTAAGATGAGATGAACTTCACTCTGGAAGGGCTCATTTCTCTGTGCTGCCTCCCAAGGGAGATGATAGTGACTAGTGCTGTATAGCCATCTGTTGGGTAGAAGTTCACATCTGGTCAGATATATCCCACGTGAGAAATTAAAAAAGCTCAGTCTACTTAATTCATCAGAAACAGATCACAGTGCTAACTTGATTATGGCATGGAGGACCTTCAAACGAAGGCAATTCTGTTTCCAACGGGCATTGTTATCCAGCAGAGAGAAACAAGAATTAACAGCTGTAAGCTGAAGCCAGATACATGCAACGAATATACGAAGTGAGGTTTTTTGTACAACAAGTGAGACAAACCATTGTCCAACAGTAGCAAGAGAAGAGGTGGCTTCTTGGTCTCTGGGAGCCTCTGATGTCTTTCTGAAACACCTGTTCAGACCAATGCTCCTTGTTCCACTTAATAAGGGTTAACTGAATAAAAGCTCAGATCAGCTGATTTGTCCAGATCTTCTGGCTGATCCCTGTCTTAAATTTATTTTAAAGCTTCTGTATTTTTCTATACCTTAAAGTCCACATTCTCCTTTGTTCTGCAGGGGAAATAAATAAATAAATAAATAAATACAGCAGGTTATTTTGTTTGCTAAAACAGAGAGCTAATCCTTTCTGTACATAATGACATTCTACACGGTCATGGGAATGATCTCAGGGATTTGGTCTGCACAGATAGGAACAATTTTCCAAGCAAAATAGGACAAGTCTTCTGAGCTGCTCTCCCGTTGCTGAGAAGCAACGGTTCTTCGGTCTTATACCTCCTTCAAGTGACAAATAGAGATAAGAGGGATTGAGTTTGTTCAGCCCCTTTCAGGTGGTACATAACATTCTAGTTTCTGAGATAAAGAGACATATTTGCCCTGAGCTCTGCATTTCAGGCTCAATTCAGATCTTAGAGAATTCAGTAGAACCTATCCTACTGCCTCATGTGAACTGCTGTCAACTTCCTCTGTGGAGTGGAGTTAATGCATCATGGGGGCAGCTGGGAGGTGATGTATGCACTGCGCTCTGTTCTGGTGTCTTCATACATATTGTTTCCTGCTTTGCTCATTTTCCTTGGTGTAAAACAAGAAATAGTTTCGTATGAAACTGCATTTCTCCTCTCAGTCCTCAGAGACATAAGAGCATCCCATAAGGATGGTATCTCAGCTCCTAATGCAACAGTTCTTTGGGGAGGAGTAGCTGGAGTATAAGCCGTTTGCAGTAGGAAATGTGTGTTTGTACTAAATAGGTCCTCGACCCTTGATGGGGACTGCTAGGAATGATGACAGTGTAAATGTTACAGGTATCGTCTGATGATGACGATATATAGGCTTTAATACAGTATAGAGAAGGGAAGTGGAATAACAGAGAAACAGCACTTTATATGCATTAGGATGGGTGTATTTCTGAAGTAAAGAGAGGCAGGTTATATCACTGAGAAGGTCTATGAAGATACCATGGGAAAAAAGGGAAGGTAACAGCCCAATGTTTTATTTCTTGGACAACTGTATATTTTCAGCTCCTAGCCTACGATCTACGTTCTTATGATGCGTACTTTACACAGGGTTAATACTTGGATGGAACTCTTAATGATGTGAATGGTAGAAGAAAGGAAAGACATAATGAGTGTCCTACAAAATAAAAGGTGAAGGAGATCCCTGGATGAGACAAATCATCATAGATCTATGGAAGGCACCAAAAAGCTGATTCTATACTAGCTGAGGATGGAGTCCTTGTGTCTGAAGTTATTGATAGATCAAGTTTCAATACTCAGACACACAGCGTGGGAGAGTCCTCAACCAGGGAAAAATGTCCTCTCGGAGGAATAGTAGAAGACTGGAACAATTGCAAAGGCATTGCAGCCTTATATGAATTCATAAAGTTTACTTTGAAATGCATCCTTTTTTAATTAACAGTGATGAAACTGGAATGTCAGCCTGTACCGCAGCAGGTTTTTCCCCCCCCGTATCTCGACCAAAACTTATTTTGACTTCTCAAAATGCTTAAAGTACAGTCTAAGTAATGAAAAAAAAAAAAAGTACATTTGATGACACAAACTAGCAGTAACAGAGGAAACGGAACCGTAGCTCATGTTACGCTGGGGAAACACTACTGTCCTGTACATAGAATCATAGAATCATAGAATCATTAAGGCTGGAAAAGACCTCTAAGATCATTGAGTCCAACATGTTAGGTTCCTTTTTTTTTTAACAAAAAATCCTTCCTCTTCCCAAATGTAAACCTTTAGAAATGGCATTTTGGAACAATTTATCTATGGGAAACTTTAACGTTGCATAGTGTGTGACTGACTGTGTGAACATATTAATAATACTAGATCTTCCCATGACAGTGCTACAGTGCTTCCCATGACAAGCAGCTCCCTATTTTCAGCGTTCTTGGGCTGGTCATAACCTCAGCGCTCTTGTAGGAGCAAACCAGGCATCCCTTTGCCCATCAGAGAGGTTAGGAACAGGTCCTGGATGGTGACCTTTGCCAGCAGAATCTCTGCCAGGCTGTTTAATGTCTTTGTTGCCGACTCCGTTTAGTGCAATATAACTGGTGCCATCTGCTAGAGATCTGTATCTTTGAGCATATGCAACATCAAGCTACATTTCCTTATATAAGGAGGTGTAGGTCTAATCCATTAAGGCAGGTTGTTTTCTCATACAGGAAACAATATAAAATATTCCCCAGGCATCAAGCCCCGTATGTAAACATTGGAGAATTTGTTCTCCCTTCTCTACTGGAGGCTTTCTTGCATCTATTTGTCTTTTTGTATGATAGTAACATTATTTTAATTTGCAGCCCAAATACATCCACCTGCAGCTGATACTCATTCCTCCTTTAGCTGCTATACATTCCCCCCTTCCCTGACATTTACTTCCCAATCAATCAACAGCAATTGGATTCCCTCTCAGCTTTCATTTTGCAAGGCTGAGCAAATCTCATTTGCCCATTTCACGGCTTCATCCTGCTGGCAGCTTAGAGTCATCTTGTACACCACAGTCTTTCCCCTCCTTAACTGGAAGCAAGTAAAGAGCTCTTATCTAAAGGCAGATGGTTTTATTCATTCCTAAGGGTGAGGTTCACCTCACTTACCTTGATTTAAAGTGCACCTTGACAACTCCCTCAAATTTTCCGACTGTTTTCCAGCTGTGAAGCAGGTAACACCCCAGTCCAGATAACTCTTCCTACACAGCCAAGAGTCGTGCTTTAGCTGGCTACCTCCCCTTCCTGAGTGGTTTATCTTTTAGCTTGACTTAGATGACAAGACACTCTTCTGCCTCTGTGATAGCATGGAGATGTGCTATGCAGCATTTTAAACTACACTGTACATGCACCCTGCTTCATGGGTGGGGGAGAGACCCGTTTCTGCATCCTGGCTGTGTGCAGAGCCTTGTAGATCTGTTGAGCTGTTGCAGTGGTGAAGATGAGCACCTAAACACCGGACAAAACCGGTAGGTCTAATGAGATGATAAGAGATTGGGAAAAGTGCAAAGGTTCCCATACCTTCTTAAAAAGCTATTTTGAATCCACTTTTACACAAATCACCAAAGGCTCTCTCTGTAACTTTTAATAGTTCATGCTCAGCACACATGCACTTTGGACCAGCAGTCTTGTTCCACCCTTAGCTTCCAAGAAAACAGCCAACTGTCTCTGTAGCACCATTTCATCTGTTTCATCAAAGACCAGGTAAACACATTCTACTACATTAATCTTTTCCTGAGAATCACTTCTTGTCTCAAATAAACTCACAAATTAATCTTGTTTAATCTCTCCCTGGTAAACAGAGGTTTGCTTTTTATCCCATTTTGTATTTATCTCCAGATCTTGAATTATTTTTTCCTTCTAAATTTACTCTAAGAACTTGGAGGAGATGATCCTTGAATATTAACCAGCTTTCCTGGGCCCCTCTTCCCTCCAGGGCTTTATCCCATGGTACTCTACCAAGCAGATCCCTGAAGAGGCCACAGTCTGCTCTCCTGAAGTCCAGGGTAGCGAGCTTGCTGTACACCCTCCTCGGTGCCCTAAGGATCTTGAACTCCACCATTTCATGGTCACTGCAGCCAAAGCTGCCCTTGAGCTTCACATTCTCCACCAGCTCCTCCTTGTTGGTGAGAACAAGGTCCAGCATAGCACCTCTCCTCGTTGGCTCCTCTATCACTTGGAGAAGGAAGTTATCATCAACACATTCCGGGAACCTCCCAGATTGCTTATGCCCTGCTGCGTTGTCCCTCCAACAGATAAAGAGATGGTTGAAGTTCCCCATGAGGACCAGGGCTTGTGAACGTGAGGCTGCTCCTGTCTGTCTATAGAGGGCCTCTTCCGCTCAGTCTTCCTGGTCGGGTGGCTTGTAGCAGGCCCCCACCACAATGTCACCTGTCCCTGCCCTCCCTTTAATCCTGACTCATAAGCTCTCGGTCAGCTCCTTATCCATCCCCAGGAGGAGCTCCATGCACTCCAGCTGGTCATTGACATAGAGGGCGACACCCCCTCCTCGTCTCCCCTGCCTGTCCTTCCTAAAGAGTCTGTATCCTTCCATTCCAACACTCCGGTCATAGGAGCCATCCCACCATGTCTCCGTGATGCCAATAAGATCATAGCCCTGCAGGTGTGTGCACGTCTCTAACTCCTCTTGTTTATTCCCCATGCTATGTGCATTTG
>NW_009216079.1:8454-8963 GCF_000690835.1 Fulmarus glacialis | reverse complement strand
GTCATTTTTTTTTCACTCCCCTCTTCCCCACTTAGAAAAGCCTATGACTGAAGATGCTCTTCCCCTTCTCTGACAGATGGACCCCATCTGCCCCTAGTAGACAAGGTTTCTCAAAGCGAGTCTCATGGTCTAAATAACCGAGCCCCTGGCAGTGGCACCAGTCCCATAACGATTTGTTGATTTGCCAGATTCGACTGGCCCTTTCAAAGCCTTTCCCTTTGACCAGGAGGATTGATGAAAAAGCTACCTGTGCTCCAGAATCCTTTACCACCGCTCCCAGGGCTCTGTAATCCTTCTTGATAGTCCTCAGGCTGCATCACTGGGGCCCACGTGAAACAACAACAGTGGATAATAGTCAGTGGATTGTACAAGGCTTGGTAGTCTCTCGGTGACGTCCCTGTAATGAGCCCCCGGCACGCAGCACACCTCTCTAGAGGTTGGCAGATGGGTGCCTCCATACCTCTCAGAAGAGAGTCGCCTACTACGATCACCCGCCGCCGTTTCTGCGT
>NW_009216079.1:3529-8013 GCF_000690835.1 Fulmarus glacialis | reverse complement strand
CCTCGCCCTTCAGCAGCTCCGTCGGGGTGGAGGCATCGGCCACTGCTGGGGTAGATGGTGCAGACCCCCCAGCCGGAGCTGCGGCCTTTGCTCTCAGATGAGTGCCCGCCATTTTGCCTCAAGGGTCAGGTAGGGTGAGTGCCCTTGCCCTGGGCCGATGGTCACAGAACGGTGCCTGGTTGATGGGTTATGTGTACGCCAAGTGTCCCACTCGGCCTATGGAATGTCCCTCCTTCAAAAAGGTGCCCTCCCTGCACGCCCTCCCGCGTGAACTGCCGCGTCACGCCCTGGCTGCCGCGCCACGCCCTGGTTGATGCCGCGCCACGCCCTGGCTGCCCGTCCTGTCGGCAGTGCTCCTGGTCACCTGTGCTCTGCCTGCGGTCCCTGGGGCTGCCTTTTGTGGGAGTGGGGAGTGGGAGTGGAAACCCCCCTGTACGCCGCAATACCCCTCTCCGCTGCGGAACACGCCCGCACTGGAGCTGAGTGCCTCTGCCATGCAACTTAAGTGGAAAAAAGTCATGATCAGTTACTCCAAAGCCATTTTTGATGGCAAGCTCTTCTCTAATAACTGATCTGTTAATACCAGATCTAAAACAGTGTCACAGCTGACTTAGTGCTGCTTTAGTGAAAAATTCTGCTAGCTTTTGCACACAGAAATAATGCGACCTAAGTATTTTCCAGTCTACATCTGGGAAATTTATTTCTAGACCTATTTTTTTTCTCTAGTAACATCTCAGATACTCTGTCCTACACCGAGCTGCAAGCTGTGGGTTAATAGCAGATCTTCAGCACTACCCCAGCACAACCATCCATCCCTGGAAGGATTCTGCCCACACCATTTATCCCTGCCCAGCCCGTCCCACCAGCTGGAAGTGACTGCAAAATGTTATTTTAACCTATATATCTGGCAAGAAAAAACCTCTTCTACCCTATCTAGCTTATTATATTGCTTTTCTACCATTCAGTAGAAATGCCTTTCCATACAAAATCAAGCTATGCGACTAACATCTGCCAGGTGTGGTTCATTGTTTTACTCATAATTTTCCTAAGGGATGACTTCCACATGAAATTAGTGTTTTGTTTTGTTAGTGTGTTTAACTTAATGCAGCATGTACAGCCCTTAGTATGTGTGCGATACCCTTTGAGGAAAAACATTTATCTTGAAAACTGCACGGTGGCACAGCTTGTGTGCTTCTGTGACCTTCAAGAGAGATGAAACGGTTAGCTGGTGTTGATCAGAGAAGCACATAAGCCTGACTTTGAAAAGGTTCTTCTACGTTACTATATTTATTTTGTTTGAGCCACAGAAAAATGCATTCTTTTCAAAATGTTTCTTCAACAGGCTTTGCTTGCCGTTCTTCTTGTGGGCTCGAAACTCAAACACAAGCCTAATAGACACTTCAACCTAATCAACAACGTTTATTTTCTGAGTCTAAGTCTAATTTCACCTTCCGGTTTATTCCTGACTATCCTGGGGGATAACTGAAATGAAATAAAATGAAGTGATGCTAGTAACTTCACAATCAGTTAAAGCATACATTTTCAAGTTTTTGTTTGGGAAAAGCTGAGGATTTTCAGCTGAAGTGGCTGGGAATAGATGGTACTCAAGGCATTATGGGATCAAGATCCACGAAAGTAAATCAGGTGAATTTTACTGTTGTGACTTTCCATAGGTGATGCCTGAATTGACAAGAAGGGTCATTTAGGTGGGGGAAATTGAACATGCTACATGTGTATGAAACACCTAAAAAGTATACCATATCTGTCTCTCTTTGCCATATAGTTACCCACCTTTATCCTCATTTTATGTGCTTACGCCATTCATTTGTTCTGCAGTAAATAATTGATGGCCAATTAGTGTTTCTACATGAATTTAACTTCCTGTATCCTGGCAGAGGTGCTACAGTTTTGTCTATTTTAATATCCTCACAGTGTTTTATTCTTATTTAGTGTTTATTATTCCTCTTAGGCTTTATATTATCCTTAGAGCAAAAATTGCATTTATCTAAGAGTACAAAAGCAAAGAAGTCTTTCATAGATAAGATTGTTTTTTTATGTGCATTTGCTTGAGCTCCAGATTTGCTGAATGTTTCTGCAAATGGAGCTTTTGGTGTTTACTGTGTGTTTTTATGTGCCGCAATACTGAAAGGTTTTTCTGACTTTCTCAGATATTTATTGAGGGCAGGTTGTGCCATATCACAACCTTTACCCACAGCAGGCGCTCCCGTATACAACACTAATGAGTCCTAGAAGGGAAAAACATATCTCTCTGTAATAGTTCGGCCTCAAAAGAAATCCTGCTCTGATATCAAAGCCCTCTCAGATGCAGTCCTGCACCTAGGTGCTGCGAAGCAGATGCTGAGAGCACCGGCCGTATGTCAGTACCACTGAGCTCTTGCAGCTCCTCGCCATTTGAACTCCAAGAGCAACCAGGGAAGGATGTTGGATGCTTTTTTGTTTCTTTTCTCTTTTCTTTTAACGCACCTTAGTGCCAGAGTCTGATTCTGTGAAGTATGGAGGCTGAGGACGTGATCTAAAAGCCATTTTAAACCTCTGAGCTCTTACCAGTTGCCTTCAGTAGGCTTTGGATCAGGGGAGGCTGTCACAGTTCGGCAACATCTGTTGGAAGTGCGGGGTGTTTGCAAAAAAACAAAGGCAAGACGACCAAACCAAAAAAGATAAAACTTTATCAATTATGCCAAAGTTAATTGCCATTAGACAGCACTATAAAGTTTGTTCTCACTGTGTACAATGCACTACTGTAGCAAATTATGTAAAATACAGGCAATGCCTCCTACCTGTTCAAATACAGAACTTCATCTCTTAGTGGAGATAAGACATATGTAGACCATATGTCTCTCTTACCCATCAGACTAAACAAATTTTGTAGAGTCCATTTGTGGTCAATATTCTTAGCTTCACATTTACAAAGTTTTGTTAGTGTTGTGGTTTAACCCCAGTTGGCAACTCAGCACCACACAGCCGCTCGCTCATTTCCCCCCGGTGGGATGGGGGAGAGAATTGGAAGAGTCCCAGTGAGTACAACTTAGGGGTTGAGATAAGAACTGTTTAATAATTGACATAAAAAAAAAACAAACACCAAAACAAAACAAAAAAAAACCACCAAAAAACCCCCCAAAACCACCACCACCATCAATAATAATAAAAATTGTAATGAAAAAGAAAATAACAAAAAGAGAGAGAGGTAAAACTCAGGAAAAACAAGTGATGCAACCGCTGACCACCCACCTACCTATGCCCAGTCAGTCCCCATGCAGCCATGCCTGTCCCCAGGCCAACTCCCCCCAGCTTATATACTGAGCATGACTTTATATGGTATGGAATATCCCGTTGGCCAGTTTGGGTCAGCTGTCCTGGCTGTGCTCCCTCCCAGCTTCTTGTGCACCTGGCAGAGCATGGGAAGCTGAAAAGTCCTTGACTAACGTAAGCACTACTTAGCAACAACTAAAACATCAGTGTGTTATCACATTCTTCTCACATTAAATCCAAAACCCAGCACTATACCAGCTATTAGGAAGAAAATTAACCCTATCCCAGCTGAAACCAGGACAGTTGGAAGTATATAATCTCTTTCACAGCTAGTCGTGCCAATCAGTAGACATGTCTCTGTACAAAACATGAATGATTAGCTACATAAAAATATGTAGATTTACAAGTAAATCGCTTTGCCTTGTAAAGGGATCCACCTGCATGGAGCTTGGTCCTGGACTGGGGACAAAACTGGTCAGTAATCACTCCTACTATGTTAATTGTGACAGCAATTACCCAACGACATTTTGGCCTGTGCAAAGAATGGTCCCCTTCGACAGAACTAGTGGGGGAAGCTGGGAATGG
Source organism: Fulmarus glacialis (assembly GCF_000690835.1). NCBI lineage: Eukaryota > Metazoa > Chordata > Aves > Procellariiformes > Procellariidae > Fulmarus > Fulmarus glacialis. The sequence goes on along the minus strand of NW_009216079.1, from coordinate 4,158 downwards.
GGCATTGGTTGGCCACACTCCTGGATCCTCTCCTCTTTCCTCCCGTTGGGAGCACGGTGCAGCGGTAGCACTTAGCACGTCTTTTAGAGCAAGCCAACCATTTCTGAATGACAATTTATTTACACAAGCGAGGAGAAATAACTTCTTGGCAACCGCGTACACACCAAATGCTGATTTTCTATTTTAACTTCTTCTTCTTGGCCTAGACACAATGGCAATTGGCTTGTTTGAAGGATGACAGATTACCTACTGAAGGGAGAGCAAATGAGGAGACAGCAAACACAAGCCCAAATCTGCACCCTCCCAGTGCAGTGTCTAACCTTACATCTTGCTGAAATACTTAAAATCGGTTTGGCACCCAAACAGCTTTTAAAATAGTCAAAATGATTTCTTTTTAATTGCAAATCTGGAGTAATATAAAATAGAAATGAAGGATGACAGATTACCTACTGAAGGGAGAGCAAATGAGGAGACAGCAAACACAAGCCCAAATCTGCACCCTCCCAGTGCAGTGTCTAACCTTACATCTTGCTGAAATACTTAAAATCGGTTTGGCACCCAAACAGCTTTTAAAATAGTCAAAATGATTTCTTTTTAATTGCAAATCTGGAGTAATATAAAATAGAAAT
>NW_009216079.1:0-3507 GCF_000690835.1 Fulmarus glacialis | reverse complement strand
GTGGAAACCAGTCCCTAAGGCTGAAACCCGGGCTGATTTTGAGCATCCGCAGATTAGATGCCTCCTCTCTTTGCTGTTGCAAGGAGTTAGGAAGGGACAAGAAATGAAATCCATAAAAGGTGAATCACTGGTTATTTACCAGCAATTAGCATTGCCTATTAAAACTGCCAAGAGTGACTAAGCTGGTGTTCCTAGCACTACATTGTTTAGGAAGTAAACAGGAGATCGGCAAAAAAATGCTCCAGCCAACTTTCAAAAAATAGCCAAAACCAACATGTTGTGAGCATCACAGTCTCACGCCTCCTTCTCCAACGTCACCTGGGTCCAGCCCTTTTGTAGCCTTAGGTTAAACAAATTACAGCTCCTCTGTCATTACCTTGGGATGAGGCTTTCTGAGATGGAAAAGCCACAGTTCTGCCCACGTCTGGTTGACCAGTGGTGTGTAAGAGGAAAAAGCGGTGAAATTGTTTCATTCCTCCTTTTTTCTGATCAGTGCTGGTGATAATGATTTCCTTGCAATGGCTTGTAGACTCCAGCACACCACTGTGTTGATGCACAGGAGGGCTCAAACCTGAGTCTTAAATAAAAAAGGGTTTTGGTTCCAGCACAGCATGTTTGTAAAATATCTACTGACAAGACAAAAAAAAATTGCTCTACATGGTCTGTAAAACATATGTTAAAAATTCTGCATCATAGACCAGCTTTAAATTATTCATTTTTAATTCCTTCAGCCTTGAAGGGCCTTTAAACATTGACTACAAGAAACAATCCTACCAGTGAGGGAACAGCCATAAAATAAAATACTGGCTACTTAAAAATATAGAGAAAAATCCTTTACTTAGACACAGTTTCTGAATTTTAAAGTATGAATAAAGGGTTGGATCCCCACTTGGTGAAAGCTGATACAGCTCCTTTGATGTCTGCATAGCTATTCCCCATCAGCAGCTGAAAGCCCTGGCCCGGAGTTTAGAATAGATATCGTTTCTCTACATAAGAAGACAAGCGAGATTTGCATGGTTAGTTCAAACTATTTCATATTCACTGAGCTGTTGAGGAAATACTGTCTGTGAAACAAATCCTGGATTCTTTCCCAAAAACATCTAAATGACACTTGCTAGGGAAATGCTACTGTATAAAGGGGAGCGGATCCAACCCTCCAGGTTGGACCCTGCTGTAATTGCTGTAGTATTATTGGAGAGCACTTGCTACCTGCACGCTCATTGGGGTGCATCGGTGAATCTGAGAGCATCCAAAGGAGTTAACTGAGTGTAACACTGGTATAACAAAGAGAAATAGGTTCCACTCTTGCTGTTTCAGGAGGATTTGGCCTTGTTTTCTGTTCCTGGCTCAGCCAAGCACTGGCAGAGACCTGAGGAACTTCTCCATGCTTCACCCATATTGCTGTGTCACGCCTCCTCGAGGCACTCCCGGGGCAAACACCCTCCTATTCTGCCTTGCTCTAAAAAAAGGAGCTTTTCTGACCAAAACCAGCCATTGCAGAGCTCTCTTCCATATCTTCTCCTTGCAACTTGTAACCAAAGCTGGTATAGCTGCTCAGAGGGGAGCACCATGTCTTACCTCTTGCATACTCCAGAGAAATGATGCAGAGATAGGACTGAGAACACAGAGAAAACTTCATGTTACCCCCTGCTCCCTTTCTTCTGTCATAGTCATAGAATCATAGAATGTTTTCAGTTGGAAGGGACCTTCGAGATCATCAAGTTCCAACCCCTCTGCCATGGGCAGGGACACCTTCCACTAGACCAGGTTGCTCAAAGCCCCATCCAACCTGGCCTTGAACACTTCCAAGGAGGGGACATCCACAGCTTCTCTGGGCAACCTGTTCTAGTGTCATCCTGATAAACTGTCATTAATTAGGACACTCTTGACTTTGTGCTTTCCTTGATACAACCTGTAGACACACTAGTAAAACCTTATACGTTGTATGATAAGAAATCACCCATTTTACTAGAATCATCCTTTTTCTCTCTTAAACTCATGGACAGACGAGGTGTGGTACAAGAGGTAGTGAAATGCAGAGCGCTCAGTCTCTTCCTTCCCTTGGCACTGTTGCTTTCATAGGATATTCTTTGGAGCCCTCATCATCCTCTCATTCCCTCCATCATCTCAAAAATGCTTGGGAGAGGTCTCCAAACCTGATGCACAGCCTTTTTGCTGGTGAACTGTTCCCCAGTAACTTTTTCATAAACAGACCCACTCACCCACAATCATCAGGAAGGAAATGAAGCAGCAAATTCAGCACATTTGCCTGAAGGTATGAGAGTATTAAGTTGAGAGGGTTACAGAAGCTGTCACAGGTGATCAAATTGGAGCTTCTCAAGGGCCCTATCCCACCTCCAGCAAAGTGGCAAGCAGCTCCTGGGAAAACGCAGTGAAGAGCTATTTAATACACTGTTTCCCACACACAGTAATTCCTTGTGTTGATACATTCCTTGTAAAAGAAGCCTAGGGTTTTTTACCCTCATTACTTTAGATTAGATCCCTTCCAAGCCCTGTTTATGAAGGGTATAATACTTTGTTGCTCTGCAGTATCCAGGGGCAGGATTTAGTGATGGGGTGAGTCCCTTAAAGGTTTTGTACGGGCTTATGCTCCTAAGCAGAAAGCTCAGCCTGTCGCAGGTACTCACACCCGAATGCAAATATCTGCACAGCGCGGTGCACGATGTGACACCGGTCTAAATTCACACTTAAGCTTTTACTAATATAACTCTATGGAAACAAGCTCAGTGATGATTGATGACTTACAGCTCCTACGTAGCGCGTTACAGTTTCCAGTGGAAGTATGCTGTGCTGGATGTAATAACCCAACAACGTGGGCAGTTTCAGTAAGTAGATTAATAACCTATAAACTCATCTTCTTCATAAAGGGAGTTATGCACCGGCTGTCCAGCGTTAAGGAACATGTTTTTCAGAGCTCAGGAATAGGTTGTCCCCTCTGACAGTGCTGTGGATGTTCGCTGTGCATGTTACATTGCCTATGGGGGGACTGGAGAGAAAACCAAGGAGATCATTTGCTTCTCTGGAGGTGCTATAATCTCCCCACTTCTCATCTTGGCTCCAGTCTTTACACATCGACACTAAAAAAGCCAGCATTATGTTGTTAAATAGTTTAGCAGACACTTTATCAGTTGAATGTATCTGTCTGGGGGATTCTTTAATGATGCTGTAGTCTTTTTAATTCTACAGCATTTTATAGTCACCTTAAAAATGTCTGATGCTGGACCGAAAGTAGATATGTGCTATTTTTTATTACTATTAATGACGCGAAGTATGTTTTCTCCTCTGAGAAGCACGGAATTTCTTTTCACTTTCCCTGCTGTGATCACCTCTGGGTAAGGCACCTCAGGAGTTTCAGGGCGTGGGTGAGAACACAGGTATTTCTGGGTGGTGACCCTCTAGGGAGGGCGCTGACCCTCGAGGCGCAGCTCAGGGGGGAAGTTTGGGTTGGCGGCCGTCAGCCCCCCGCCCCCGGGGACGGCCGCAGCC
>NW_009216078.1:434-8983 GCF_000690835.1 Fulmarus glacialis | reverse complement strand
TGATTCTATGATTCTATGATTCTAGAGTCACCTCTTCTTCCTGCTGGCAGAGTAAAGGTGCCAGGGAGAGGGCCTGGAGGAGATCCCCGTGGCGGGACTATGATCTCCGCAGCCGGTTCATGGAGCACATGGACTACCACCTTTCCGCAGGGACAGGGAGGAGGAAGAGGAGGATGAGAAAGAGTCCACCAAGTCGTGACCAAGTCCTCAGGGTTGGTGCAGCTCCAGGGCCCTCCAACGCTATCTCCCTCCTGCACCCAGTGCTGCTCAGGAGCAAACCGTGCCGAGGGAGAGGGCCTGGAGCAGATCCCTGTGTTGGGGCTATGATCTCCACAGTGGGTTCGTGGAGCACACGGACTACGACTGCCCAGCCAGAAAGAGGAGGTGCCGCAATGGGGAACGGCTTCTGTGAGTAATGGCTTCACCAACAGGCTTGGATTTTGTGAATCCCCAAAGGCAACGGACTTGGCTGGTGCTCCATCCCTGAATGTTGATGTGCTGACAACCTAGAGTGAATTCTGGGGTGTTTCTTGACAGCAGCCAGAGTTACCCAGGTGTTTTCAATTAGACACTGGAAAATGCATTTTATCACTCCTCTGCCACTATGCACAAGACTTTGAAAGATGTCATTGCTCGTAGAATGATCTGACATTGGTAGGGTTACTTTCTGGGCAAGTGCTTGCTTGTTTTTGTCTCTGTTTTTATGTTTCTTCCTGTATAACTGCACGTTCGAGCTTGGCGTGTAAGTTACAATCAGTGAAAGGGAAGAATTGAACTGAAAATACAATTCAAGACTCTAGATGGAAGGAACTTTCCCCCAATGAAAGAAACATCCCCTGATGTTTCTGGGTTGGAGGTTATAACTGGTTCTTCTGGGTGCTTCTGTGCAGAAGACTACTTTGTAAATACCCTTTCTTAAACCCCAATACGAGGATGTGATTTCCTTGCAGGCGTTAGTGAGGGAATGGCTCCTCCACAAAGAGTCCTGTTTCATCCAGGGAAGACTTGCATCGCCTTGCAGCCAACAAGCAGTGTTGGAGCAGGCCTCTACAATCTGGGTGATACGTGTTTCCTCAACTCCGTCCTGCAGTGCCTGACATACATCCCCCCTCTGGCCAACTACCTGGTCTCTCGTGAGCACAGCCAGTCATGTGTGTACTTTTATGAACACCTCCTTGTAAATCTATTAGGCACTTCCTGAGGATTCCCAGAATCTGGAATGTGATTTAGGAGCAAAGCAGCCCTTCTTTGTCAACCCCCCGAGTTGGTGTTCTTTGAATACTCAAGCCTAGAAGCCGCTTGTCATATTTAGGTGTGTTCATCTTCAGAAAGGCACCTCTTTCTTGCCCCGGGTCTCTGTTCCTATTCCTGCAAGTTAAACTCTCTTTTCTTATTGCACAGAAAACTTCTGTCAGTTTAGCATCCCTCTGAAGAAAGTTTTGCATGCACTAAGATGTCCCGGGCTTGTTAGGGCATTGGCACCTTGGGAGGAGTGGAGACTGTTCTTATAACTTCAAGATCTCCATTAGGTTTCCCATTGCTATCCATATTTCGCTGGTCTGAGAAGCTTGCTTCCCTCCCTTCCTCTTCAGGTCGCCAGCCAGGCTTCTTCATGATGTGCAAAATGGAAAACCACATTAACAAGGTTCTGCATTTCTCAGCTAGTGCCATGCAGCCAAGGGTTGTCACCAATGTCCTCACAAGTAAGCCATTTCAGGTGCTTCTAAACACCCACTTCAGGTGGCTTTCTTTTTAGATCGTTTTTGATTTTCAAAGTCCCTTTTGTGTAAACAGCTTTGAGAGTTTAAGCAGGAGAGCTCGTAGGAAAGTATGTTTTCTTCCGTTCTTGTAGAAAAGAACTACTAATTTCTTTCTTAGGAATAGGAGAACACTTCAAGCTTGGCAGGCAGGAGGACACCCAGGAGTTCTTACGCTGTACTGTCAATGCCATGCACAGAGCTTGTTTTTTCAGTGTTCCCAAGCCCTTTGGACTCCTTGATACGCTCCCATCAAGCAAACCCTACACCCAAGGTCTTGAGACAACGCAAAACTCCTGGACGAGATAACTCTCTGCCCTTCCTCTGAGGTCTGATTACCATTTATTTCCTGCTTTGGATATTAAAGTAAGAGGGTTTGTAATTGTGTTTCAAGACGTATTAAGGCCCCTTACTTATAAACGTATACTTGTGAACACAAGAGACCTTGGTGGTGGGTGGTGGGTGGGAAGTGGAATGGACTGTGGAAGCTGGGCCTTCTTGTCAACTCCTAGTAAGTGTTTTGGTGAGGGCGTTTCCCCAAGCTCAGTGCTCTCCTTTCTCACTCCTCCAGGCAGCCTCATCTGTCACCGCAGCTCTGGAGGACTTCGTGAAACTAGAGCAACTGGATGGCAAAAACTTCTTTAAATGTAGCCAGTAAGATGATTACTAACAACATATTAATACTAGATCCTGCATGAAGGTGCTGCATGTCATCGAGCATAAGTTAGCTTTTCCTGTAGGCTTAATGCACAATAATGACATGCAGCTGTTTCTTTTTTTAATGGCCTTATGGTACTGAATAGCCTTAAAATAGTGTAAGGATGCGTGAGACATGAAAGCTTGTTTCTGGGGTGCATTTAAGGGTGCATTTCAGCACTTTGCTCTGTGCTTGGTTTCTAGGTGTGACAAGATGGTTGGTGCCTCCAAGGGGTTTACAATCCATCATGTGCCCAAGGTTCTCACGGTGTGTCTGAAAAGGTTTGAAGAATTCACCATCGGGAAGATCAACAAGGTGTGCGTCCTGGTTTCAGCTGGGATAGGGTTAATTTTCTTTCTAGTAGCTGGTATAGTGCTGTGTTTTGGATTTAGAGTGAGAATAATGTTGATAAGACACTGATGTTTTAGTTGTTGCTAACTAGTGCTTACGCTAGTCAAGGACTTTTTAGCTTCCCATGCTCTGCCAGGTTGCACAAGAAGCTGGGAGGGAGCATAGTCAGGGCAGTTAACCCAACTGACCAAATGGGGTATTCCTTACCATATGACATCATGCTCAGCATATAAGGCTGGGGGAAGAAGAAGGAAGGGGAGAATGTTCAGAGTGATGGCGTTTGTCTTCCCAAGTAACTGTTAGACTTGATGGAGCCCTGCTTTCCTGGAGATGGCTGAACACCTGCCTGCCAATGGGAAGTAGTGAATGAATTCCTTGTTTTGCTTTGCTTGCGTGTGTGGCTTTTACTTTACTTACTAAACTGTCTTTATCTCAACCCATGACTTCTCTCATTTTAACCCTTCTGATTCTCTCCTCCATCCCACCTTGGGGGGAGTGAGTGAGTGGCTGTGTGGTGCTTAGTTGCTGGCTGGGGTTAAACCACGACAGTGTATATGCAATTGGAGTGCAACTTTCTCTTCCTGGAGCAGGAGATTTCCCAAAGCAGTGCGCTCTTTCACAAGTTGTTCATGTTGGGTTTTTCGTGTTCCCTTCCGGGAAGAGGAGAGTTCCTGTGGGAAGACAAGCATGTACTCTTCTCCGACAGAGCTGTTTTGGCTGAGAACAGTTTCCTGCCACCCCAACCATTACATGGCCTGGAGCACAAGTCTTATGAGGAGCGGCTGAGGGAACTGGGGCTGTTTAGCCTGGAGAAGAGGAGGCTGAGGGGAGACTTCATCGCGCTACACAGAAACCTGAAAGGAGCTTGTAGAGAGGTGGGGGTCGGTCTCTTCTCCCAAGTAACAAGCGATAGGACGAGAGGAAATGGCCTCAAGTTGCGCCAAGGGAGGTTTAGACTGGACATTAGGAAAAACTTCTTTACTGAAAGAGTGGTCAGGCCTTGGAACAGGCTGCCCAGGGAAGTGGTGGAGTCACCATCCCTGGAAGTATTTAAAAGACATGTAGATGAGGCGCTTAGGGACATGGTTTAGTGGGCATGGTGGGGGTGGGTTAACAGTTGGACTTGATGATCTTAGAGGTCTTTTCCAACCTTAATGATTCTATGATTCTATGATTCTATGTTGCTTTAGGGAAAACCAGGTTGTCATGAGTCCAACAGGCAATTTTCTGCCCATGTTTTTGTTGAGAAATCATGCAGTTTATCTCCAGATATCATGGCCTTCTTTGTAGGCCAGCAATGGACCGTGGTACAGCCCTTAGATGTCTCCTCCCACAGCTTCTGGTCTTTCCCCACTGTTCTGGAGGAAAGGGCAGAACCTCTTCACAACTCTCTTTGCAGGACATGGCAGTGGGCATGGAGGACTCTTCAGAGGACAGTGGCTCCTCTGCAACAGCCAGCACAGCCAGCTAACCTGGGCAGGTGCACAGGAGGCATCTGCAGGCTGGCCGTGCCCCATCTGGCCAGGCAGGCTCAGCCTCGCCGTCTATGTGGGTTTCTACTTGCATCGCTTCTTCTTTGGCTGTTACTGAAATGGATTTCCAAACATGAACTTTCTTCTAACGTAACTCCTGCCTGTAAGTTTTCCAGTAAATCCCTGCTTTCCATTATCACAAACTGATGGTGTAATAAATGTGGACCTACTTCTACTAATAAAGGGATTTTTATCCCCAATGTCACAGGGTGCCCCTCAATGCCCTGCACCTATACTTTCTCTTGACTTTCCCCTGGTTTTAGTACCTACCCAGTGAATGCAGATCCTGCAAGGGACAATCGGGTGAACTCACCCAGTGCCAGCTGTGTCGTATGCGGTAGCCACACTTACCAGGCTGGGAACCTGTAGAGTCCCATCTGAGTCACCAAATTGGTACTGACATGGATTTGCTTGCATTTTTCTTCACTTCTAGTTCATGTGTGGGTACAGGAAAGAAGGCAGCAGACATACACACTGGCTAAAACCCCTTTTTATTGCTGGCCATAAAGGTGCATCTTGGCTGGGAGCCTGAGAAGGCTACAATTCTTGATTCCTTATGTGCAATCTTAAGGCTACTCACTTACTCATTTTTACAAGCTAAAAAACCTGTTGGCTTTGGCCATGACATCGCCTGTTACCATTTACTTCTGAGTATTTGTTCACATGAACACCCTCTCCCCGCCCCGTGCAAGGATGCTTAATGCATATTTACTAGCTGAGTTTGCACTACTTTGTTGCAACTTTGCTGCTTTCAGCCAGTTTCCATCTGGTTTTATCTAACAATAGACCCACTTGTATAGGCAAGGTCACTCTCAGGCAAGTTCTCTTGCGCATGTCTTCGAAGCCATCTTTGCATAGGAGCTTTTTCTTATGTACCACAATCTGCTGGTCAGTTTTGTCAGCAGGGCTATTTCAAAGCCTACGCAGCAGGACACAACTGCTGCCTGACAAGCTTTCTTTATATCAGTGGTGATAACGCCATTTCTAGCTTTCCTTGGGAGAAGGGGGGGACCAAAGCTCTTGTGTCACAGCTTGGCTTGGTCTGAGAAGGCAAACTGGAAACCACATTGCGGTCACAGACACAACTGTTCTGGGCTGTGAGCTGTGCAAATGCCAGCAGAAAGCTCTGTGAACACTTTGCACATACGTCAAAGCGTTCCCAAAGTGTCGCCAGCCCGAGCCCTGACATCCGGAGACCGGTGTTTCACGCCAGCAGGGCAGGGAAGGTAGAGTTGCCTCCTGTCTGACAGGAGGCTGCCACACTTTGGAGCAGGCATGCTCTGGTGGGGCCAGACCAGGTGCCTTTGCTGTCTCCTGGACTTAATGTGCTTCTCACACTCATGGACAGCCCCGTCTCTGTTGGCGGTCTTTCATAAATGGGGCTTTGGAGAGGTGGAAGTTATTTCTCCCTCCTGGTGGGAGCACGCACCAGGGCTTTGTTGTCAGAGAAACCAGTGGGGAGTGCTCCTGGTTGGATGCAGCTCCTTTGGCAGATGCTTGTGTTCCTTTCTCGGCCCTGAGGTCTGATTCGTGCCTTTCCTCCCATCCAAGCTGTGCTGCTGGCTCTTGGGAAATGGTGGTACCGAGGGTGGATGGTTTTACCACAGCTGGGAAGTTCCCGTCAATGCGTCAGGGATGTTTTCTTCCTGGTTCTTGCAGTTACAGGTTTTCAAGCAACCGAGCAAAGGAGTTTTCCAAGGAAACTTGCCCAAGGAAGTGCAGGGTTGAGCTCTGATTGCTCTCTGTATGCATTGTGTCTGGCCTCAGCCAGGCACACAGGAGCTTTCAGATGAGGAATTGGACTAGTCCAGGATGAAGTGAGCAATCAGGATCCCAACTCTGTTTTGTTTAAGGCAATCAGGTGGAAATGTGCGGGTGGAGCCTTCTGTGTTGCTTACCCTTTGATTTCAGTGCTGTCCTCTAGCCCGAATCTTGCAGTGTTTTTGCTGAGGCATAAAAATTAAATGGAAAAAGCAGCTCTTCCTCACCCAGCTCAAGGTGAACAAACAAAGTGTCTGAGGGTGCGTTGTTTTATTAAACGTGTACCAGATACCCAGCGTCAGAGGAGTTGTGTACAGTGAATGGCTGCAGGTGCCTGGGGCTTCACCAGCATCACCTGGAATGGGAAAAAGGAGAAAAAGGCGACCATGGGGACTTGTTATCAGTTCATCTGGGTCCCTGTTGCCCTGCATGCCCCCCTGAGCCAAGTGCCATTTCTGGACAGTCACTCTGCGTCTTCCTCTGTCCCCTTTTGGTCAGGGCTGTCACCCGACACTACAGGGACAGACAGGTTCTTCCAGGGATCCTGGGCAGAATGATGATGGCACTAAGTCATAGTTACAATTAAAGATTTATTTTTTAACAGAATTTAATGATCAGCATAGCATAGAATTTCACGATCAGAGCAGCACAGGATTTCTATAAACAGCATCAGCATAGCACAATTTTATAAGTAGTATAGCATTGAATTTTATAGCACAGCTTAGCTTATGGTTCCTAATTACCTGGACCCTCTGTAGATCATGTCACATCTTACTACTTGGCTTGCTGTATCAATATAACAATCATAACCTAGAGTCAAAACATGTAAAACAATACGAGGTGCTCTCACAATCCTTGGAGGAAGCAGACTGCTTGATTTTATAGGCAGTGCTCTGTGTGCTGCTGTGCTTCCCTGTTCTGGGATGGGGTCATCACAACCTGCTGGCTAGGTGCCTGGAGCCTTCAAAGCCCATAAGGAGGGAAGAAGTTGGCCCGGCGCCCAGGAACCTTGAGGCCAATAGGGAGGGGGAGAAGAAGTCTGCCTGGTGCACATGACCTTCAAGGCCTGATGAGGAGGGGAAAGGGGACTCATACGTGACCAGCTCGGTCACAGAGCATGGCCGTTTGCCTCACAAAATGGCATTCGTTATGCTAACTATATTACTAGGGGTCAGGAGCAGGGGATACCAGTCACAAGTGCAATTGCCTCCATCAGATGGTTCTTGAAGTGCTGGGATGTGAGCAATGCAGGGCCCAAATACAAGATTAGTCTGGAGGCCACTGGTGACCTGGATTGGATGGGGAGGGACAGCAGGGGGACAGGCTGGGGGCAGCAGGACAGCGGAAGTGTTTTCTTGGGTGAATGATTTAGCATCTGCTGTCCTTATCCCATCGCTTGGCAGGGCAAGGCACAGCTGTTGTCTTTCCAACTGTGCCAGCAACCCTGCTGCAGCCAGGAGACAAGGTCATCAAAGAGGGAGAAGACATAAGGCAGATCAGGCAGCACAGAGGCTAATACACGTCATCAGACGCTGATGATCCATTTCCTGTGAGCACATCGAGATCAAGAGCAGCAGCTGAAAACCAGGCCAAAGAGGCAGAAAGGAGGTTTGTTGAAAGAGGGCTGAAGAGCAGCCACCTCCTGCTGCCCTGTTGTGGATCACTCCTCTGTGCTCAGTCCCCATGGCATTGGAGGCGGTACCGAAGTGTGAAATGAAACGTTGGGATGCTGCAAAGGAGCAGGCAGTGATGGCCAAGAGGCAGATCCTCTCCTCAGCTTCACAGTCTCTTCTGTGTTTAGCAAAGTTGTTGGGTTGCAGCAGTGCCAGTGAACAGTTTGTGGTGCCTGGCAGGAGCATCACAGGCTAGTTGGGTCTCATTCTGCACGCTGAACTTGCAGAGAGCTACAGAGGTGACAAAACTTCTTGGCCAAGAAGATCCTCCTCAGGTGACCCAATGTGTGTTTGAAATCCACCTAGAGAGTGTTTATTCTTGAAGAAGAAAAACAATCCCAAAGCATCAAGCTTTGGATCGCTTTGGAGTAAAAAAAAGATAGCAAAGTTAGAGCATTTCTTTTTTTGTTTATCTCAGTTAAAGCATTGTAAGATCCACAGTGATGGGCAATGTATCAAGTCTGAAGGTAGCTTCACAAGTTGGCATTTCCGATGTCAATAGTGTCTAATGAGGGCAGACACAATCTGCACAGGTCTGACAGAGCTTCCTACCAACTACCTGGCAGCTGGTTCTGGACAGGCTCCTTGTTGACTTTACTAATAATAGCAATTAACTATATATTTTTTTTAAATCTTTTTTTTTTCTTTTTTTTTTTTTCCCCAGGCATCTTCAGAGGAATAATACTAAAAGGTCAAATAAGAAAAAACTCTGGCCAGAACATCTTACGGACAAGATGCCTTCCATAAAAGGAGCCTCTTGGGGCACAGGCCTTCTTCA
>NW_009216078.1:0-349 GCF_000690835.1 Fulmarus glacialis | reverse complement strand
TGGGAGAGAGGAGTGGGCAGCAAAGGCACACCCTGCTCAACATCCAGCTGCCAGGATCCTCTGCTTCCCTGGGTGGCATCAGGCACTGCCAGCTCCTGAGTGCTGACCCCGTGTTGTGGTTTAACCCCCAGTACACAGCTCAGCACCACACAGCTGCTCGCTCACCCTGCCCCGGTGGAATGGGGGAGAGAATCAGAAGGGTAAAATAGAGGAAACTCATGGGTTGAGGTAAAGACTGTTTAATAGGTAAAGCAAAAGCCGTGTGTGGAAGCAAACCAAACAAGGAATTCATTCACCACTTCCCATCGGCAGGCAGGTGTTCAGCCATCTCCAGGAAAGCAGGGCTCCA
>NW_009216077.1:82999-85885 GCF_000690835.1 Fulmarus glacialis | reverse complement strand
AGCAAGCGATGACACCTCCCCACGAACACCCCAAACATGCCGACAGACACCCACGCAGTTCCCATCCCTGCGCTAAAATCCCTCGTTTTGGCTACTTTATGACTGGGTTAAGCATTGCAGCTATTGATCTTAAACCTGCCTCCTTCTTCCTTCCCACTGGAAAGTTTGCCTAAAATTGATGGAGGCAGTCGCAGGAAGAAACTGCACCCTCCTCTCCCCTCCTCGTTTTCCCCCAGGACTTCCAGCCGCAGCCTTTGCAACCTCCGCAAGTGCCATACTCTGAAGTCACAGCTTGTCCCGGGGTCCTCACTTAGCAGAGGAGATCAGCTTGTGTCAACCAATTCACACAGCACATTAATTCATGCAACTAGCGGGAGGTTTCCTTCTTCCCTCCTCTCCTTGGTCTCAGTTTGGTTTGGTTTTTTTTTAGTTTTATTTTGCAAATCCAGAGGAAGCCGCTTAGGTGGGAGTTCTCCCCAGAAGACGGCCATTTAAACTCTTTTCTCCTTTAAAGCTGAAAGGCAAATACAATGGTAAGGATCAGGAAGGATGTGAAGACCTGGGGGAACGCCTTTAAATGCACAGTTAAGATGGCACTTGAATAGCTTTTTCATTAAAGGTAATTAGATTAGAGAGATGTTAAACGTTAGCTGTGAAATGCACTGATTCAATCTGTTCCGCGCACTTTGAGGATTTGACTTGCGGTCAAATGCGTTTCTCCCCTGATCGTTAGACTTACGGGTAGGTGATACTGAATTCAGGCAAGTCCCCAGCAAGTGCGAAGAGCTCTTTCTGCAGCTCAGGACAGTCTCATTTGCAGCCCGAGAGATGGGCAGGTCCCCATCGTTTCTCTGAGGATGCAGAGCTGCAAAGCGAACATCGAGCTGGTGAAAAAACCTGCCCTCACCCAGGGCTTTGAAATCTTGCAGAGAAATTCCAGTTTTGGGTAACATGGAAATGTTAATATATTTATATGTGTCAAAAAGATTATGGCTTTTCTCATAACTATGTTTTTAACCACTGACATGATTTAACTACAGCAATACATAATGCAAAGCCAAGAACAATATTGTATTCACTCAGCCGAGTTAGAAATCAAAACCAGCAAAAGCAGCTATCAATAAGCCAGATCTTGCCAAGTGATATTTGACCTTCACTTTCTTGTATTCCCCTTTTCATTCTAACGATATGTGTGGATTTTTATAGCCTTAACTTAACAGCTTTCCCATGCAGAGAGCATGGACCCTTTCTTAACACAAAGATTCACCTTATCAGGCTGCAATATTTTGCCCCTTTCAGTTAATTATGTCCGAATAATGAAGAGACTGTAAAATCTTTCAAGTGATAATTACCTGTTATTTTTCTCCTGTGAAATGCCTCAGGCTCATCCTGCAATTTATTAGCTCTACTGTACACTTTCTGATGAGCTTGCTTCCAATTGCCTTAACCTATATAATGCACTGGATGGCCCTTGGATCAAAAAGTCAAAGTCTGGCATCCTCACTGTGAAAAAGCAGTCAGTTCCCTGAGAGATTTAACTCCTTCAGTGGAGACCACTGTAAATAACAGAAAATTAAAAGAAAGGGGGATCAGGTGGAGGGAAAACAGAAGCATCTGCAGGAAATTCCTGCACCACTGGCCAGGCATTTATGCTCCTAACAGCTATTTAACCCATACATACATCTTTCTTCATTTGTCCAGACATTTTCCTTAACCACAGGGCATAATCTCAATACAAGGCATAATAAACACTTTACAATAGGACATGGCTTTAAAAAAAAAGCACATATTTAATGAAAAATGATAAGTAGGTGCTCTTTAGAGCTCTAAATATATTTCCATGATCTACCCGCGTGCAATCCAGTCAAGGATATTTCTTCTGGTGCCACAGTAAGTTCCAGACTCAGCCTAGCCCAGCCACTGAACTCAACACTTCTCCCCATTCAGGTAAGAATGTACCTGTCCTTACATTGCAAACAAGATAAAAGATACATCCTTTTGAACTAGTGGTGCTCAAAACTGGATTAGGAGCAGTAGCTTCTTCTAACTGCACAAGTACGTAGTAAGTAGGGTTAGCGCAGAGAACAGACAAATAAGCCTCCCTAAATCCATGCCGGCTCTGTGCAGGGAGAGCTGCAGAAACAACACATAAAGGAGTCCTTTGTAGAGCAATCCAAGTGCTTCTGGGTGTCATCAACCAGGTGGCTTTATCTCAGTCTTGGCACGAATCTAAGCGGGGTGATGGACAGTGGCTGTGGGACAGAGAGGCTGGAACAGAAGCAGATCCTGGCTGTGAGAAGAGCGCGGCAGAAGCCCCGGTACCAGATACAGCAGGTCAGGGAGACAGGGACAAGGAACTGCACATGGAGGGACATTGAACCCCAGCGCGTTCACAGGGGAGGTTCGTGCCTAAACCACCTGCAAGGTGGTTTTGCTTGGCAAGTGGGGAAGTTTTGGAGCACACTCATTGTTCAGCCGTGAAGCATTAACTTAGCTGAATTTCAATATTAATAAAGATTAATACTCTGAACAGCACTATCTGAAAAGAGTAATTCTCCAAACTGTGGTATCCTGGTCGCTTGTTACCATGTGAACATACCATACTAAGGTTTGAACTCCTGATCAGAAATTTGGAAAGAAAACATCACAAATATGACAAAATGAGAGAAAGTTGGTTTCCTAGGCGGATGCCCTGGGAGGGCACCATGAGCATCACGCAGAAAACACACCAGATTCTAGCGGATAACCAGTCCATTTTAACACCTTTCACTCACTGCCTTATTCACTTTTGACTGTTGAGTCAAAACCAGTAAGAATGAAAAATCGTGGCATGCACCTCTGCGAGGCTATGGGAGCTTTCCCAGGAGTCAGCACATTGACTACATG
>NW_009216077.1:384-82960 GCF_000690835.1 Fulmarus glacialis | reverse complement strand
TTGTTTTTCGTTGGGGAAAAAAAAAAAAAAAAAAAGCCATAAACTTTTTCTGCGGTCTCTCACAGGAAGTTCTTGGTTTGTTTAAACCAGAGTGCTCCACATCCTTTTTTTTTTTTCCTTTTTCACTGTGAAAGGGGAAATCCCCCAATACACCGTGAATTGGATACGGCGATTGTCACACAGAGACAAAAAAACTTCTGTGATTCTTCTGTCAGCATGAAAAAATCCCACATTTCATCTTGCAGAGTGCCAGATGAAGAAACGCACTTTTCAGGATCAGTAAGTCAACCCAGTGTTGGGATTTAAGTCTGAATCAGTGAGTGGTTTGTAGGACATTCCCAGGAGCAGTGAACTTTTAAGGTTATAGGTTAAATCTAACTTTATTTTGGCTGAAGAATAATTGCTAGGGGCAAATTTTCAGCTACAGCTTCTCTCACTGGGACATTTGGAGGACATTAGTAACGACTCCCTTTCCTGAACCAAACCGGTCCTCGTGTACTTGGAACAGCTCTGTGGGAATACACTGGTGGAAACGCTTCACCTAATCACATTTTTCCTAGCAGACTCCCAGTGTAAGTCCAGACAGAATCCCTATTCCGGGGTCGAAGCCTTGGGTACGAGACAGCCGGGTATGCCAACACTGTGGCAGCTGGGAACTACCCCGAGTTGAGGAACAGAAGATAGGGATATATTACATAGCCACTTTTCAGCTCCATTACACCGTCAGATGGCTCAAAGGGGCTGGCATCACAGCAGAGAATCTGGCTTACAGCTTGTACACATGTGGCTGTTATTCAAAACCTTCTCAGCTGTTAGTCAAAGCTACATAATCCCGTAATGTCTGCACTTCACTAAGCACAGACCTATGCTCTATAATCCCACGGTGTTTTTTCTGGTCATGCTGAACTAGACTTGAATTGTAGCATATCTTCAACTTTAAATCTGAAGAGACAACCCCAACAATATTTGCACTAAAAAAGTTACATTACAAGCACTATTTTCTCCCCAAGACAATCTGTGCATTCCATTTAGGGTATTGGATTTAAAACAAAGACATTGAATTGCTTAAAAACAGTTAGAAAAAGCAAGTAAGCTTCTACCAGTTTAAATATTGAAATCAGGATTAAGCATTCCCTTGAGCATAAATCTCCAAGTAATTAGGATGACACTGTTCTCCTAAGGCACGAGATTCATTGTTTAAACGACCGCTTTAATTCCTATGGTTCATCTTCTGAAATTCTGGGTAGCTTCAACACTGAGCTCCAAATATAATCAATGCTTCGGTCATATGAAAAATTCAAGGTGATCCACTATCTAAGGTGATGGAATACTGAAGTCAGACTTCAGTGTCCAGACTGTTTTCTTATTAAGCTTCCCAGCTCACTCCTACACTTGTCAGTGAGACATTAAGAGATGCGAAAAAAGATCACCAGAGGTATTTCAATAGCCAGTTTCTCCTGAGTACCTTTTTCATTTCATCTTTCTTTATCCTTTCCTAATAAAGCCACATTTATCTGGGACACTCAGAGGATGTTTTCTCATCACACTGCAAAGAACTTAACAAAATATAGCTAAATACCATCATTTCTTTTCTGCAGCTAAAGCAGCAAACAGGCCCAACACAGACAGGCAGTGGATGAAACTGGAGAAGGGAGGAACCTGCCAAGGATGATGCGAGGCTGGAGCTCTGCCACAAGCCTCCCAGGTGACCTCAGGCACATCACTTCAACGGAGAGTTTGAATGAACATGGGCAGTAATCTCCGTTCTCTCTCCTCCTGTCCAGCAATATATTCTTCTGAGATGAGGTCTGACTCCAAGGACTTAAACCAGTTTCATATCCCCTTGTGTGACCTCTCTACTAGAGAGACCAATAGTCTGGGATAAAAGCATTTATGTAAGTAACTTTAAAAAGTATCAGCCATCTTAATTTTAGGCAAATGATGAGTATAAAGTATCATTATGCTGGCAGCCAGGATGAGGTTTCACAGGTTTAAGGAATTAAACCCTCCCCACTCCTCCAAAACACACTTTCTGTCAAGCCTTAACTGAAAGAAAAATTGGTGCAAAAGCCTGTCTATGAATCAGTCCTTATTACATATTGTCGTAGTCTCTCTAAATATGACACTGCAATATAACTATGCCTCGAGGCCACTGTGCCATGGTTAACCCATACTATGCTTTTTAAATTCATAGAATCATAGAATCATTAAGGTTGGAAAAGACCTCTAAGACCATCGAGTCCAACCATCAACCCAACACCACCATGCCCACTAAACCATGTCCCTAAGCGCCTCATCTACACGTCTTTTAAATACTTCCAGGGATGGTGACTCAATTGCATCATACTGCTAGAAAACCTTCCTCAAAACTTTAGCATTTTTAGCACCTTGGCATTAAATGTCTCCTTTCCAATCCGGCAATTCATTTATTTCTTGTCCCAGAACATCAGCTGACGTGGATTTATTGGCATTTTCCCTTCACCAAAGCACCCCACACTGACAACAGAGATTAACTCTATGTCCAAAAATAGCTGGACATTGTTAGGAAGCAATGTGAATCAACAAAGTCAGAGTACTCAGAGTTGGGGGGGGAGGAATCTATTCCAGCAGCCAATTCAGCCCTTAATAACATGCTTTAACTTGGTCAGCTTGGTCAGCCCTGAATTGGTCAGGCAGTTGGACTAGATAATCGTTGTAGGTCCCTTCCAACTAAAATACTCTATTCTATTCCATACAGATCCCGAGATCAGGTAATGAATCAACTTGAGTTCAAAGCACACGAGAAAAAGAGCCTCACCTTTGTCCAAGATAACAGTCGCCCAACTTGACTGATTACGTAGAATTACAAAGTAGTCAGCAATATTCTATAGCTGAAAGACAGAATTCATCCTAGAAAGGGATTTGAAGCAATCTAAAAGCAGTTTCAAAATCACGCTTGGTAGACAGGCAAAAGGGACTATAAATTAATGGAGAAATTGTGATATGGGAAATTACGTGCAAAAAGTAAAGTTTGCCATCTGCTCATGGTCGTTAATCGTCGAGGTAGTCAAGTGACATCAGCGCAAGAGGAACAGATTCAAAAGAGTAAGATTTAGCACCACAGCAGCCAGTGCCTCCACACGCTGGGGTCTCAGATCATCGTCTGTCTGAAACCGAAGTTAAGTCTTAGACAGAAAGGACCCAGAGAGATCCTAATGACAAGCCTACCTCCACCAGCTTTGGCAAAGCAGCTCAATTGTGCTTTTTTAAAATTCTTATTCTTGTTTCCCTCATTACCTGACATTTTGCAAATAGAGTCCATTCACCATGACAAGAATTACCGCCGTTCGTTCAATCACTCGTTCAGTGTCTGAACGGCAGCGTAGGCCACCGGAGGTACAGGTGAATTCTCATGCGTCTTTGCCCCCCTGCCCATTTTGCAATCCTTTTCTGAAATGCCTGGCCTACCAGCTCGAGCTTGTACATTGCCATGTACTTCTGACCAAAAAGGCAGCTAAAGGGGCACCATCTTAGATACCTCATATTTTCCATGTCGGAGTATGGATGAGATGGGACGCCTCAGCAGCCTCCCTGTCTGAGCAACCCACCACGGATTCACTCAGACTCTCTGGATTCAGGCAAAGCCCATCATCGCTGCTCTACCCATCGCAGGCGTGGAAGTCAAGTGGTTCCTTTCCTCTTCGGAGGAGGTCCGTGGTTTTTTAAAAGTAATATTTCAAGTTTCATCTCCCTTACTGTTCTCTACCTTGAGATAAATGGCCTCAGTCTTCATTGCTTTCCTTAACAATCAGCTTTTCTAGGTCTCTGCTCGCTTTTATTTATGCGTATTTACTGCAATTGTTCCATCTCTTCCTGAAATACCACGTCCCAAGACACTTACATATCTCTAGCTACAAACAAAATTAAATACAACTTCTAAAGCATTTAAAGATTTTCAAATGTGGTTAGAATTTAAACAGTGCTCAGTGGTTTTCAGATAAGTTAGGTGCCCATCTTTGCTTAGAAATTTTAAAAATCCATCTTACTTCAAGACAAAGCTTTACAATGAAGCTATTTAAATCATATAAACAAGCTCCGCCTCTAATTTAATTCTTTTAGATATTTACCTTTTTAAAATATGTGTAATAACACATGAGTCAGAAAACTAAGATGTATATTTTCAGTTTGAACTTAGCAGATTTATAAGCAAATCAGTAACTGGGTTTTGGGGCAATGGTAGCAATATGTATCGCAGCTACCACATATTATTTAAACATACTAAAATATAACTCAAATCGCATGCATTTGAAGCATAATTCTCATATTTTAACAATATGGTTGCCCTCGTTATTGCACTTTGCATTTTACTATTGTTATGAGGTTTACTTTTTCTATGAGATTTTATTCTAAACGTAGAAGAATCTTGCTAGGTGCCATGTGTGTGACTGGCTTACTGGCTTGGTGTGATTGGTGATTGATTTCATCTTTCATGCATATATGTTTTCCTCTTCAGATGCTGTAAAAGCAAAAGAATCATATTACTTGTGAAAGACAATCATAAATATTCATAAACAGAAAATTTTATACATAATACTTTTCAAAGTAGTTTTGATATTTCAATCCAAGCTTGCAATTGTTTTCATGGGAGGTACTCCTAAATTTGAATAAATGTGTCAACTAAAAAGCGTGTTTTAATACACTTGTGTTCCAGGACACGATATGATGAAGGGGTTATGATTATTCTCCATCCCCCTTGCACAGTTTTTAAGGAAACAAGATATCCCATCAAATTCTGCTTTGTCGGAGACTGCACATTAAGGACTTTGCTGAAACTTAGCATCTAAGCATCTCCAGATATCCGTACTGCAGAACTGTAGCTTTTTATATTACAGGCTTCAAGTATAATGGTTCATTGAGTGACACTACGAAGCATTTTTTTCCCTTCTCCTTTTTTTCTTTTTTTGCTTCAAGTGTTTTACTCTGCTGCTTTGAGACTAACCCTCAGTTTTCTTCAAGTTGATAAAAAAATCGGAGGGAAACCGATAATTCACATACCTGCATCTCCTGCACCGTGACAATAATGTCTCTCTTGCAATCATAAACACATCCTCCTTTAACTGCAACTGGGCAAATGGATAGAAAAGACGCATTTAGTAAGATGATATGCTTGGAAGAGACTTTTTGACAGTGGAGATATTTGCTTTTCAGTTCTGCCACCTCAGCACGGGTGTGGGATTCGGCCAGGTGAGGAGAGGGGTGGGCTGACGCACTCGCGCTGTCGCCGATCCCACCCCTGAAGAGGAAACGGCCACGGGGCCCTTCAAACTATAGGGCCTTGCGTGGTATGGTGAGCTATATGGTCAAACACCGGAGACAGTTTATGCCTGCACAGATGTATGCAATATATCCACCTGGACAAACCAATTACTTCAGTGTCAGGATTCTCATCTCTCCTATGTCAGAGGAAATTTTTCAGAGCAGTAGTCGTTACTTTAGAGGAATTGTTACAAAACCAACACCACAGAGACATCGTTGATGAAGAGGATGGCTCCTGCCTCTCTCTACCCAATTTACTCGTCTTCGAGCAACACATCATTACTCAACTTTGAGCAATAACATTTAGACAGACAAATGAAATTTATTTTGATGTCTGGAGACTTTAACCTGGAGAATTTCACAGAACTTGGCCAGACGTTCCTTCCTCCAACTTCCTGCCGGGACTGACAATTATTAGTCCAAGTCTGCTTGGTCTGTAGCAGACAGAGAGGCAAATTCCAGGTATCACACAGCCCTGATCCTGAGGAAAAGCAAAGAACCCCCAAAGACAGCGAAGGAGCATACTGTCTTTGCATACAAATTGCGATTTCGATCGAGACAAATACTATTTGGGAGCATGTGTTAGATACAGGGAGGGAAAAAACCGACCAAAACCAGACTGGAAATGAATGTACAGTCCAAGGAGGAGCAGCAAAGAGATCTGCATGACAGAACTGTTTCTTCTGCAGAGATGCTCTGGAAACTACCAGCAGCTCATGACACCAGCTAGCAGAGTCAGCAGTGTTCAAACAGGGCTGGCCCAGGATCTCTTCATTTGTTTGTTGTTTTTTTTGGTTTTTTTAGCCTAGCAAGATCACCAAGAACTGCTGCAAAACTCAGATTTAGTTACAACAGGGAAGCAGACCTGACCTACGGCTTCCCCTTGGACAGTCCCAGGCAAGAGAAAGGGCTATGTGCATGCTCAGTAGTTACTTTTGGTGCGATTACCACCGAACATACTGAGCTTGTACATGGAGCCAGAACACTATTAACACCTATGGCAAGTTTTTAGATCCCTTTCAAATCCCACACAACCAGAGGGAAGCAAGCTAGTGCAAACCGCAGCCCAGAGGATGTACTACAAAGAGATTAAGTGTCATCTGCACGATCTACAGCTGGACTTTGATCGGCTCCACGCGTAACCCCTGTAAAAATCCTCCCGGCGATAGCTCATAGTCTCCCTTCTCTTTCCATGCTACTGATCATGAAAAATAGCTCCGAGGTGTAAGCTGCAACAGGCCGGTAGGGAGTGAAGGGGAAAAAGAAATTAGATTTGTAGAGGCTCTTGTGAAGTACTGGAAGACATAATAGGATCTGGTAATGTTTTCTTAAACCACACGGAGTTCTAAGTTGAGATAATTACTTTAGCAAGTTCCAGGTAGGTATTTTATTGCCTTTTATTAACTTTCCTCACCATCTACACTCTTGTTACCAGCTAGGCTTATGCATCCCTTTCCTTATTTCAGCTTCAGTTCTAGAGAAAAGGTAAATTACACTTGGCTAACTCCATCTAAGATTTTATTTTTTATGGAAGGCAGGGAAGAGCAGGTAGAGGTGAGGTGCTCTGGAAAGAGACTGTGTATTTAAAATGTTTTATGCAAAAAAAAGCACATGACAGATCTACTCAGTCCCCCACCCTCTCTGGTTCTCCACACCACCACCTTTTCAGACAGACTGGTAAAGTATTGTTTAACGCACAGTAAATATCAAGCAAACAAATCAAACGGTTTGACTCTGGACCACCTCCCCTCCTCCCCCAAGTAATGAAAGCTGCACGTATCAGTGAATGCAGGTGGGGAAAGCGATTTCAAAATACGTATTTGCCCTCTTCCAAAGGATTGGTACACTCCAGCATTTAAAAAATAAGGCTGGCAACAATAGGATTTGCTGAAAAACAGATTGACTAGCAATGACCTACTGAAAACAAGGTTTACAGTACTGGTAATATGTTAGCCGGGCATATTGACTAATGGGGATGGCTTCCATTTTGCTCACAGTGTTATAGCAAGATGTACAAACGTGAAGTTACTGAAAATACTCAAGCACAACGTGGTCCCAGAGGAGCAATGGCAGAACTCAGGAAAAACAACCATGTTCTGGCAGGCACGTGAAAGAGCAGTATTTTATCAAAAACCCATTAAACTCCCCTGTAAGTTTATCAAATGCCTTTTCCCAACCCAAGACAATTTCTTGCTAGGAATAAATTCAGGTGCACAGAGAAACGGTGAGACTGTCATAACAGCTCAGCCATTGCTTGCTTAGTCCTCTGACTGACACCAGGCTTTCAGATGGCAACTGCAAAAGCTGACTGCAAGATCATCTTACGGCGTTGATTTTTGCTAAGGTTTTCTTGTTGACAGCCTAACCACTGCCTTCAATAATGTCTCAATTACTTCAAAAGTAATTGACTGTCATATAGATGAATAAGTCAGGCACGAAACATCTGATTCAAAAAAATACTTGAGTGTGAAAAACAAAATTGCATTAAGGGATGGGCTGAACCACAACCCTAACCCCACGGTATATTCCTTAGCCAGATGTTGCACCTAGGTTTTAACTTAAAAGAGTAGACCAAAATCATGGATTAAAAGGCAATCTAAAAGCCATGAAAAATTGAGACTGATACCACCCTTGTACCACCTGTCACCCTGCCGGTGGTTTGCTTTTGCTTTGTTTTTGGTTTTGTTTTAAATATAGGACAATGAGAAAAAGCATGACACCTTTAAAATATTAAAACACAGATTGAGTTAGAATGAAGAAATAATATTGAGGAAGTCTGTTTTAGACAAAATGATCTTAAATTATCTTTCACTTAAGACATTACAGAGGGGCCTCCTTTGCACAAAAACGAACTTTTGCAAAAAAAAAAATCTCAGTTTCAGCAGAGCAATAAAAAAGACAATCAAAATCACTAGTCACTTCAGAAAATTTCAATCACAGCTGAATGGTTTGATACTTAAAGGAGGAGCTTGCCATTTTTTCCTCAACATCCTCTGTTTCTGACAGCATTAACCTTCTTTGGCATGTGCATATTTCCACCAATCCACTCTCCTTCCACTTTCCTCAGATGGCAGCGTGTTCCCTCCTGCTCTTTGCTGTCGTTTGCAAGAGATGCCGGTTTGCTCTAGGTAACAGGTAAAAATGATTTGGGCCACCCATCTCCAGCTAGGGAGCACAGTCCAGGGACATTGTCATCTGGTACCACAAAAGTGGCCAAAATCACATGCAAACCAATTGCAAGAGCATTATTTCTATCTCTAGGGACACTGCATAATATCTGTTATTCTCTAAGCTAAATCTATTTTGGGGTCTACGTAGATAACAACTGTGAATGCTCTAAACACACGATGCTTCCAAAATTAACATCAACGCACATATTAACACGAGGGAAGAGACCTGAGTTGCCTACTGCTTTCTCTTCTCAGTGTAAGGCTTCGTATTAATTCACAAGCAAGCAGTATAGCACACTATAACATCCGAGTTGCAGAGAAGTCCTCCCCTCACATCCAATTTTCCAGTTGAGTAGACTTTGTTTCAGGAATGTCCAGTGTTGTGACAGAAGTCAATATTATTAAGAAATTCCCTCTCTTCAGCGCTCTTCTCTTTGCATAACCCATCAGAAGGTTTAATCAAAGTTCAATTCTACTTACTGAATCCTACTTGTATTTCAGGCTTAATTACCTAAACCATCACTACCCAAACTGGACCAACACTCCTTCAAGGGAGCTCTCTTTGCTGTAGGTGCCACCCTATAGCGGACCTGTAGTGCTCCGGCGTGTCTCCCATCAGCTCACCTTCCTCTCCTGCCACCCTAGAGCTCCTTCTTTCATCCAGGCAGGCTCAGGGAAATACAGGGCAGTAAAAGTTGGTAATTCTTAGCAAGATTGACTTTTTAATGAAAATTACTGCAAACAGCAGTATTGGAGAGTGATGGTACTAAAGAACTAAGCAAATGTGTATTAATTTGTTTGGATAATACTGGATGAACTGTGTTGATTTTATAGATTTTTTTTTTTTTTTTTTTTTAAAATCTAGGTCATTAAATATATACTGTGAATATCACCTGCTAAAGTGGAAAAAATTCTAAGCCAGGTGTGATGATACTGAGAGGAGCATACATAGCACAGATTATATTCTGCTAACGTGGCATTTCCATGAGATGGGTTTTCACCAGTGGAAATTTCCCAAATGTGGATATCTTCTAAGTACTTGAATCACCCACATCCTTGTTACTCACTGCACATTACTGTGGTGTACAGATGTGATCTCTCCCAGTTAATGCAAGTCACTTTGGAAAAATCTCTCTCTTATTTTGTATAGACCGTAACATGCCTCAAGATGCTAGAGTGGTAAGAAAAAAAAACATGAGAAAATGGACATCCCCAGCTTTGCCTGGCTCTCTTTGGAAGAAAAAAAAAAATTTGAAAAGCCTCTCAATCACCATGTAAAGTAGGATTATTTTAGCATCTGCCAATTGAATCCAGGGAGAATAATTTTATTTGGGTTGTAGCTTTCACTTGTGAAAGGCTAAATCCAGTTAGTTTGTTTTCCATGGGACATATTTGCTCTCACTCTGTTTCCACTGCTGTTTTGAGTAGTACCCAAGTGGAAAATAGAATTAACATGTCGAGTAAGCTTTATTCCTCTTTAATTTGTTATTGCTGTCATTAAGAGTCTTTTATTTTACTTTGGCTAATTGTTACAGGAACAGCAATAGAAACATTATAAATCTGTAAGTCGACTGTTTCATGGTACAGTTTTTCCATGGGACGAGACTTTTTCATTTTTCATGGAGGAGTCCAGAGAGTGCTGGAACCTAGAGGCCTTAGTAAGTCAAAGAAACAGAACACTCTTGCCATTCAGACAGGGTTATAAACAAAGTTTGTTTCTATTTTGATATATGAGAATTAGCAAAATAGATAAAAATTCAGAACCAGTTGGGAGACATCAGGGAACAGAACTGTTACTTACAGATTCAGGTACCAAGAAAGCACAAGCTTTTGAAATATTCTATTAACAAAACTTAATTTCTATGTGCACAGAACCTCACTAGCAGTAAGGTTTCTCCTTGCCCCTTCTATCTTTGCCACTCAACAATACCCTTAAAAATACTGCTTTTAACTGTGAAGTTAATCATCTACCTATGAATTTTATACAAGGTCAAAAAATTGTATCAAACAGTATGTGTTTCAACTCTTTTACTAAACCTGGAAAACTGAACCATCTTCAGGTTTCAGTCCAACTATATAAATGTAACTCAAACTGACTGCTTTTTAAACCTATTTAACCACATAAGCCCTTCTGCAAATTTACCTGCAGTGGTCATAACATTAAATAGTAGCTTTTCTCTCTGTTTTCCCTTGCCTTCTCATGTAATACAGTATTTGTCTTTTAACTGGATGTCACTGTTTCACCTGCATTAACACCTGCCAATGCCTGTATAAACGGAACAGCAAAAAATCTCTTTGGCATTTCTTTCGAAGTTTGTATATTAAGAGATATGCCCATGATTTTATTTTTGGTTGCCTTTGAAAACTCTTAAATGCCGTTATTATGCAGTTAATCAACGTTGTAAAAACAGTAGCAAATTGTACCCCCAAACCTGGTTTCTAACAATAAAATCATTATCACTTTAGTCTTCATACAAGCCTTTAGTTTCAACTCTTGATCTTCCAACTCCCCTTCCAGTAAGGGTGTGGGCTCTTCCCACTTCTTCCAGAAAGTCCACCACAGCTGGGCTGTGACATTCTACTAACCTTGGTAAATACACACTGCTGCAATTTTTTCTTCAAATAATTTAAACCAGGGACAGAAAATGTTAAGAGTCATTACCACAGGGAACTTCAGGCACTATTAAACAGATAGAGAAACATCCTTGAAAGAAAAAAAAAAAGTCTTAAAAACTTACTAGCAGCCTACCTTTTTTAGTTAGCAGCTCTATCTCCCAAACCACCTTTCCGAATCCTCTGTAGAGCTTTATCTATTTGAAGTTGAGGCTTTGCTTTTATCTGGATCACAGAAGCTGGATCTATCTCATTATAGCACACCCCATAGGACAGAATTTAGAAGGTCAAACTAAGGTGCACGCCGAAAAATCCTATTAGAGACCCCAGCATGATGCCCACTGAAGAGACATTCAGTAATGAAGGACCAGGAGCTTCCAAGCTTGTCTTTCTTGCTTAGCTGCTCTCTGATGGCTAGAACCGGGAAGATAGTTTCACAGCTTAGCTAGCTAAACATTTAAAAGCACTGCAGAAGACAAGGAAGATTAAATAAGCAACAGATCATAGAAAGGGGAAAACCCCTGTAGTTTAGCATCTAAATAAGAAGCGGAGCTGTGAGCATCCGTACTCTTCAGGTGGGGTTATTTATCTTCAAGTACACAGACTTTGGGCACAAATTTGCAAGCAGGAGAAGGTAGGCCAACCTTCAGTTTTATCTGAATATTAAAAGAACTTTTACGAATCACTAGTCAATCTTAACACCTCCGACCTTGGGCTAAGTATAAAGTAAATTACTTAGGCATGAATAAAGATTGATAGTTGAAAATACTCCTTGTGAAAAAGGTTAACTATTAGATTAGACATTAAAAACTTCTGTACTTTCAACCTTCTTCAGAACTCCTGGACTTCATTATTAAGCATGACAAAAACATACTTTCCCAACAACAACAACAAAAAATCATTTATAGCCAAACCAGCATTTTTTCTAAATGATTTCCCATTCAATAGAGTAAGTGCAGAAAGAATTATGGGATATCAAAGATAATTCAATAGGCTCACAATCACAATAATTAATCTACAAGCGTATTTTTATAGAAAATTTTAGTTTAATTACAAAACATTCAGTGAATACAATATGCATTTATAAACAGTATCATTAGTATATGGTATTTTGGAAATGCACGGTGCAAGCTGGAAAATTTCAGTATGCCTCCAGTATGGGTGTGTATATGAGCGTATATGGGCGTATATATGAGTATAAATACTGGAGACATGCACATATACACACTTCCATAACATTGCTAATACCTACCACGCAGGTTCCTCGGTTTCACAAATGAGCAATCTTGCCCGTTAAATATATAGTTGCCACCTACAGTTTGGGGCAGGCAAACTTTTATCCCCACGGAAAACAGACATGCTATAATCACTATGTATTCGTTTGCCCTTTACTGTGTGCAAGTTTCACAAAACGGATTTATAAAGTGAATTAAGGGTCCTAAATATTGCTGATACCAAAGAAAAGGCTTTTTTCTTTATGCACATGAAATTACACACCTTAAGCAAGGTATCATAATATCATTTCATATTTCTTCACGCGTCTGACCATTGACCTGAAATTACCAATCTTTGTATTAATTTTTTCTCGCTATCCTCCTAGATATGCATCATAGACCAAATCAGATTTTTTAGCGTGCTTTAGCGCTTCTCCGTTAGCAACGACGACTAATTCACACATTTTAAGGCCTGTAACGACCCTTTCTCTGTACCTGTCTTATTGCACCTGCACCCCGTTTCTGCCACGCCTGCAAACCAAGCAGGGCCTGGGCAGTGCTGATTGCCGAAGCAAAGCTCACACTTGCACACAGTTTGTTGCAGCTCTCAAGAACAATCTGCACATTCAACATTTAGAATGAAAGAAGGAGCAGGGAGAAGAGGAGCCGTCTACGACTGGGGACAGGTGAGTGAGAGGCTTCAGATAACGGGAAGCTCCCATCATCAGAAATAAGGGAATGCTGTCAGGGCACATTAGAAGTTCAAAGAAAACAAAACCCATCAAAACCCCCAAAACAGGAAAAAACCCCAAAGGCCAGGGACAAAAGAGACATGCTCTGAAACGGAGCCAACAGCAACCAGCTCTGCATATCATGTCAGGTAAGAAACACCAGGGGAAGGACGGGTGGTGTGAACAGGACAGCAGCCAGCCACCGGCGGGGTTTGCCGTCTGCGTTAAAAACGGCATCTGTGCATACCGGTACGTGGGAAGGAGAGGGAAAAGAAGAGACAGGAGGAAACGCATCTCGAAGAAAGAGAGGCAGGTAAATAAATGCCACATTTGAATTTCAAAGCTAGGAAGATCTAACCTACAGGATATACCAATTTGATATTTCTTAGGGAAAAAAAAAAAAAAAAGAGTTTGTCACATAAGGAGTTGCTGCTAAGATGATAAATACTGTGAGGTGAACCAACTCAATTTATATTGGCTGGTCTAACAGACAAGTACTGTCAGATAATAAGTGAAATTCAGGCTCTCTACAATTTACTTTTTTCTTTCTTTTCTGACTATGGGAGCACACACTAAAGCAATAAATCTAGGTCTGAAACTATGAGTATCCCAGTTAAAAAATACTAAAAAATCAATACATGAATGACTGACAAATGGCTGTTTCTACAACTACAACTGGGCTGTATCATCGTGTCATGAAAGGAATTTAAAGAGGATGTGTAGGGAGCAAACGACCTCGGCAGTACAGAAGCGGGTGAGGGTATTGTAACTCCGGGTCAAAGAGTAACGGCAGCTGCAGACAGGGTAGCAGAAGGGCTGGAAACGCGCGGGATGAAGTACAACCCTGCCTGGGCATATCGGCATGACCAAGCAGCACCTCTGCCCAGCACTGACACACAGAGACTACAAACACCCAACACAGCTAAATCTGCATGATTCACATCGCCCTCCCGAGAAAGAAAATACCCAAGATAAGGATGATACTGTTTGCTTTTCCACAGCAATGTGTTGCAGCTATTGCGGTAAAGAGGTCAGACATCAAGTGTCTGCACAAGGACTGGATGACATGGCCTGGAATCTGCATGCAGCAGAGGTGGCTGGAAGACACGTTGCTACCACCACCTGGAGAAAGAAATGTTCTCACGAACTTTGCAGAATGCACAACTTGGCATTTCCAGCCATTGCCACAGTATTTTATTTATTTTTTTAAAATTCAGTTACAGATTATTTGCACCTTTGGCCACATGGACCACATGCCTTAGAATAAAGGATCACATTTTGCATGAAGTATTACTGTCTCTCATTGGACAAATTCAGGGGTATTTCTACTCAAAGCAGTTACTTTCCACTTTTCTGCCTCTGATTCAATCATTAGAGTCCCTTTAAAATAGTATTTATTGATCACGTTTCGTACAGTATTTAATTCTCAGAATTACAATTAGGAAAATTGTAAATTATAAATTGTAAATAATTGTCACATAAAGAACTGATTGTCCTGTCAGATGAATCCCGTATTATTCAACTGCTAGGCTGAGAAAAGCCACTTATAATTGATGGGCTATTTCCACAGGACACTGCGTGACACTGGCTATTAGATCAATTCCCACTCGTGTATTTAAAGTTCTTTAAACTCCAATGCCTTTATCAAATGACCCTCCTCGGGCTTTACATTAACTAAGGTTTTTTCAGGACATTTTCCTTCTGGTTAAATGATACCAAATCCTCTCTTCTTGATGCAGTTTGTTGTTTCGTTTGTTTGGTTTTTTTATAATAGCTAGCATTTCCCTTTTTCTTTTACAGATTTTCAACCATTTTTTCATTTACAGTCCCCTGTTACTGAAGGCTAACAAACTCCATATAGGCCTTTGTACTGCTCTCCCTTTGCATTCTTTTTCTTCCTTTCTTGTCTTCTATGTCAACATTTATACAAACACAAAATCTGCATTTCTACAAAATCTGCAGAAGTATTAAAAAACTAAGGTTGGAAGGGACCTCAACAAGATCATCTAGACCAACTCCAGTATCTCAAAATATTAGTCACACTAAAAGCACGTGAAGCTCCCGCAGTCAACCACGTATCAGATGACCAAATCCAGATGCAGATACTTCCAACTTCTGTTTGCCGTAGTACCGAGAACACCGTATGAGAATTTTGCTTAGTCTGTCACTATCCTGTATGTCTACAGCGCCTTTCAGCAAAGGACAAAACCAGCAGTCCATCCTCTAGCCTGCATATTTACTGTCTAATAGTGATAACTCTGTCACAAACTCCATTAATCAGTCCAACGCCAGCTGCTGGCATTTCATCTGCAAGGTCAATTTTTATACAGAGTTGAGCAGTCTGAGTTTCAGATAACCAGGCTCAAGCATTTTAACAATCGAAGATTATCGGTCTATTTTCAAAAGGAATATACGTCACCAAGCTAGAAAAATGTTAGCGGATCACTGGACTTACACATCATCTAAATCAATGTAGAGCGTTCATACTTGTCAGATACTACTGTGAAATAAATCTTGCATCTTTTTTTTGTGTGTGCAGTTGTCTCATTTAAGATTTTATAGTAAAGCCTATCCTGAAAACAAAATTCTGAAAATACGTAGAATTTATAAGCTGTGTGCAGTTCCACTTGCATAAAATCAAGGGATCTAAAAATGAGTGTGAGCAACGAATTCATACCTATTACTAGGTAAACGTAATAGCATAATAGCTGAGCTCTTGAACATCTAGATGTTAATCAGGACATTTAAGTTTTCACACAGGGAAGAATCTGCACACACACCCACTCCCCAACCCAAGGAAATTCTTTGGATGCAAATTAGTAAGCCAGATGTTTCCACAAGAGAGGATAAAAGCAGCGTAAGATGAAATACAAATCCACAAGTGTGTTTTCAGTTGAAAATACAGTGTTACTGTACCAATTGTCACTTCCTCTTCAATGCCCACTCCACTGTATGAAATCAAATGCTGCATTACAGGAAAATTTCAGCTTTTGGAATACGAGTTTCCACTTTTCTGCCAAATTGGCATTACCATTGGTAACACTCTTCTTTAGTTACAGGCGAAAGAGTAAGTATTTCACCCCATTATACAATAGACAATTATCTAAACTTTGTTGAGCAGATTCCAAGGGAAAGAATTTCCTTCTCGTCTTAGTCCTTTAAAAAAGGTCCTAACACCATTTTAACAGCAGTTCAGAGATCACTAGCAAAACACTGCCATCTTTGCTTCTTGAAACGATTTTTGAAACCACTTTCACACAAATACACGTCTGCAATACAAGCACATAAACTGCGTGGTGTTACACTTAGTTCCAACTCTATTGCAGTTTAAAGTGTTTAAACATCACGACACACACATCAATCCTTGATTGTTCATAGTCTGCTTCTGTAAGCAGCCAAACCAAATCCACCGTTTCAGCAACTGCTGCTATTCGTTCATAGTATTTTTCCTAAAGCTGCTAAAATATACACTTCCATCCACCTATGCTCCAATAGGCTAGTACAGAAGAAACTGTAGCCACAAATAAATGAGCCATCACTGGATAGATAGAAGAATTTCCAATTACACAGAAAACAAGGAAACCAGCAACTGCATTATAAAACATACTCGGTTCATTTATTTAGATAAATGTAACTGAAATGTGATACAACTTTTTAATTATAGAAGTGTAATAAAAATAAAATCTTTGCTGCTGCTGCAATCCTGCAGTTGGAATTCCAAGCTTATTCCCACTGGGATTTTCCAGCTACTCTTGAGGTGCACTGGCACATGATATAGCTTCTTCTTTCCTAAAAAAAATTGCACAAGGATTTTGCCAGTTGGAGAATAAAACAATATTGACAGATCATATTTATTGTTCCTCACAGCAAGACTTTAATCTGATTTTTCTCACCTAGCAGTCTACATAACCCAAAACCATTGTTCTTGCCTTCCCCACATCACGTGAAACACAGCAGAATCTGATTCTGTCATCAGTCTCCATATCTCAAAGCATCCAAACAGTACTCTCTCAATTCTAGGTAAACTTTTCATATTCTTGTGTGTGCATATACACACACAAATCCAAGAGTTCACCATTTTTGGATATTTAGAAACAGTTATCAACAGTTAAATCTAACATTTCAATTTAACATTTCCCAAAGTTATATGCACAGAATTTTCACTGAAGGCTGTAGGTCTGCTGTGTGTCCTTCACTGAAAGGGTTATAAAGAGGGACCGTGGATCCTTTCTGTTTTTGCGGACTGTTATCTTTCCTCTCAGGGCCTCTCCTGCAAAAGTAAAAAGGAAATTACTATGCTTACATTACTGAATCATGCACACTAACAGCAAAGATGCATTACACACCCTTATGTTGCATGAAAAGCTGTTCCCAATTAATCAGAATTCAACAAGTCTACAAAGGTTTCCTTTATGTTTTCAAAGCTCTAAACAACGGTCTTGACAACAAATGTAAGTCAAACTATCTGTAGTTACACCTGGTGAGGTGCTGAGTTATGTCTGATGGTTTACTTCCCTGACAACCCACCCAAAGAGCTGATACGCCAATTATTTTACCTGTGATTGGGGAAAAACACTGTATTCCTTGGATACATTAACCTCTTTGTATCTGGTTGTCCTGGTTTCGGCGGGGATAGAGTTAATTTTCTTCCTAGTAGCTGGTATAGTGCTGTGGTTTGGATTTTGGATGAGAATAATGTTGATAACACACTGATGTTTTAGTTGTTGCTCAGCAGTGCTTACACTAAGTCAAGGACTTTTCAGCTTCTCATACTGCCCCGCCAGCGAGTAGGCTGGAGATGCACAAGAAGCTGGGAGGGGTCACAGCCAGGACTGCTGACCCAAACTGGCCAAAGGGATATTGCATACCATATGATGCCATGCTGAACAAAAAAACTGGGGGGAGTTGGCCGGGCTGCAGGGGTGCAGCCGCTGCTCGGGAACTGGTTGGGCATTGGTCAGCAGGTGGTGAGCAACTGCATTGTGCATGACTTGTTTTGTATATTCTTTTATCATTATTATTATTTTCCCTTCCTTTTCTGTCCTATTAAATTGTCTTTATCTCAGCCCATCAGTTTTCTCACTTTTACCCTTCTGTTTCTCTCCCCATCCCACTGCGGGGGGGTGAGTGGTGTTTAGCTGCCTGCCGGGTTAAACCACAATGCTGGTTGAGTTGGATCTGCACATCACTACCTAGCATTTCCAGGCACGTACAAGTCTCAGCTGGACAGGTACTAAGTGCCACTGTACTATTCCCCCCCACCCCTGAACTTCAAATATCAACTTGTTTTCTCATGAAATGATATATAACATCTTTAAATTCTTGAACATAGATTTCCATCCATGAAGTAAGCAAATTATTAGCAGAAATAAAACAGTATAAAAAAGCAAAATTGCTAGCCCACAAAATTTAATATTGCATTATTTCTTTGCTGAGCTCTCTAATTTAAATGCATCACTACTATCAACTTTGAGTAAAACCAAGTAACCACAAAAACCTATTCCACTTCCTAATGCATATGCCATGTGGTTTGTATTTCCACTGCATTTCATTTAAGCTCTAATTAGGTAATGTTTTTATCTGGCAGGAAAGATTAACACAGAAATCTTCACGGCATTATACATTATTAATAGCAAGTTTTGTTGTACAAACTGTCAGGCTTTCTTGACCATAACACTTGGCATGTATGTGCTTCAGCTAAAACCAGAGAGAACGCTTTGATGCAGAAGGAAAGAGCTGAGCGACATCTAGAGAGGCACAACTCTCACTTTTGGTGTTACTAAATTTAAGTAAAAGCTTTTGTTCTAGAAAAATTCCAGGCCTTGATGCTTCTGTTTAACATTTTGTCCTAGCCCGCGCTGATCAAGGCTGGTTCCATCCCAACAGCAGCTACAGTTCCACAGCACATCAAGTTCTTCCACATTTATTCTTTACATAATTCAAAGGTCTGTTCTAGCTTCTAAAAGCACTTTCAGATTCTAAAACAAATGAGAAGAAAAATTAAACCTGCTGTGCTGGCTTAAAAACTTGTGTATACTCTCTAAGAAGAGCTGTTTTACTTTTCACGCACAAGATAGGAGATGTGGATATGGAAGTCCGATTTCATGATCTATCAGTCCATTTTATCGTCATGCGAACATACTCAACGGGTAAGATGTGAAAAGCCTTTATAGCTATGCAACCTTCTGAAACTTTATACAGGACTAAACGAAGGGACAATAAACCCATTTCTCTGTAGGCACAGCTGTTCTTAACTTCTTTTTTCCCCGCATCTAAGATCTTTATAATAAGAAGATAGCAGAAAAATAGATCTACAGATATTAGGAGCTCTGGGAACTGATTCATACTATATAAATTTAGGACAAGACTTACAAGTTTGTATCCATCATGTAAAAGTCACAGAAACTGAAACCCATAGCCAATTCCAACTAGTCATAGGGTTTACTATTTGCTTATTTGAAAGCTTTATTTTAAAAAGCAGTTTTGAGACACCAAGCTTTCAACATGGTTCTTGATTTCCAGCTACTTAAGGAGCTACTTTAATTAACAATATTCATATTTTTGAGTATTAAGCACAAATTTACTGAGAAGGAGGTACAGGAGGACATTAAAGAAAGTTTAGTTGTCTTATTAGCTTTCACCTGCTTCCCCCAACCCCCATCCTACGCCCCAACAAAAAGCCAGCAAATTCCATGTTCCCTGGGCAGTGCCGTAAGATTCCTCCAGACTTGCGTGCCTGACGGGAAGCAGGGGGTAACAAAAAGAAAAGCCTCAGATCTCTGCAGAGCAAAGGTATGGGGTAGAGTGTCATATATTTCCCTAAACCATATACAACTGACATTTGGGCTACATCGTCCCCACTAAATACCGGAGAGAAGTTAATAAATTTCAAAAACTTTAGTGTGGCTGTAAATCTAGTACTTGAAAATTTTAGCTTCAAGTCTTTAGTTTCATGGAAGGAGAAAAACAATCAAGAGGTAAAGAAATGGAAGCAAACTGCAGCAAACTTATTTGCAAATGCAAATTTCTTTCTTGATATAGACACACATGACTGAATGTATTAATGTTACGTATGTATGAAAGGATTACTTTTTCAACATTTCAGTGTTTGAAATATTTATTTACATGGCAATTTCAAGAACGTATGTGTGAAGAATGGCTTCCCGATTTTGGCGTCGAGACTAAAAGCCTGAAGTCAACATCCCTTTAAGTAGAAATGACTAGATTTGTATGGTTTTTGAACTACCTAAATACTTACAGTACATTGTGCATCACAGATTGCTTCAAACTCAGATTACCACAGCAATGATTTCAGACTTGCCACATACAAAAATAACTAAACCATACTTTCGAAAAGAGCTCAGGATACAATCCAGAAGCTGAACCCAAATACCTTCAGGTTAGTATTTTATATTTTATTTATTTACAAACAAGTGAAATTCAACGGCCTGGACTGCAGAGAGGCAGAATGGATTTTTATATTTTAAATCTGACAATGTGTGAAGTTTTTAAATAACACCATATTTATGTTAGAAGAAATAAAACAAGATTTTGAGCCAACAGCATTAACATTTTCAAATAAGGTATCTGAAATGACATGCCCCAGCAAGAGACTAATTTTGAAGTTGGAGGACCATCACCTTGTGTAACACATTGGGGGACTACAAGAATCAGGGTATCTTCTTTGGTGGCCTTCACTCAGATACTCAAAAGGTCAAACTTTCATGCAACTTACATGCCATTGCAAAAGCTCTGGAATGACAAATTCTGTTCCTACAGCCTGGCTCTGGCTTGATGACCAACATATACATTGCATTCTTTTTTTCTTTAGGAAACTACACACTCAGTGAATATTCTAGTATTTGAAGAAAAAAAAAAAATCCACAAATACAGATGTTGCTTCATATTGCAAGGAAATATTACCTATATAGGCTTTTTAGTCTTATTTTTAATGAGCTTACTGAGCAGGTATCTCTTAATTTCACTATGCTTTTGTGAAGATTGCTGCTTGCAGTTACTAGAAAAAACTAATCTCAATTTATTTTCAGTCCTTAATAGGACCTGCAATTTAAGTTGTATTTGTAAATATTTAGGAAGCCCATTGCTGAGCCACTTCATACCATCATTTTAAAACCACAGGAACCACATCTAAGCAGATGATTCTACTAAACACATTATAGGAGGGCATGATCTCGATCTACAGCAGCAAGTTCTCTGCTACTCTTCCATTAGGCTTCCCTTGCCCCATTCATCTTCATACCTCACACCAGCCACATCCACTGTTACACCAGCCACATCCACTCTTACTACTTTTCTACCTCACTGGATCCAAAGTATTTCCCAGCTGTTCATTACTTACTGTGATTTTAAAGGCTATTGTTTATGTTCTGTTAAAAAGCTGAAATTTTCAATATTCTTATTGCAAAAACGAAAACAAATAGCAATTTGAAAACTAAGCCGGTTTCAAATTCAGTAATCATTTTAGAATTCTCCATTTGGCACAATTCTCAGTGGCATCCACAAACAGTAAACTGACACAAGACCCACATTATAAATAATAAATGCAGGACATTTTGTCGAAGGCTGTAGTATAAACATCAAAGAAAGCTTTTCAACAAGAATGACTGTGTACCAATACTGTACAAAAGATCAAAAAAAGTATTCTTTGATAATTTAACAGTTAGTTGGAGATTCCACTTCAATTCCTGTGCAGCTTTATTATTAGGACACAAATGATTGACATAATACAATGCGATTTGCAAAGAACTGTGAAAATGGTTTCACAGATTATTTAAACAGAGACAGATTCGCCAGGTAGAAGGACAAGGTAAAGAAAAAAGGGCATTACAGCTTCTTTCCAGCTAGGAAATTTAACCTAGTTTGAACATACAGATTTTCAGAACTGCTACAAAATGAATTATTTGATATATTTTAACATCCTATAATAACAACTTTTAAAACATTCACTAAGACTAAAGAGCCTCTGAGAACTA
The DNA here is from genome assembly GCF_000690835.1 of Fulmarus glacialis. Lineage (NCBI taxonomy): Eukaryota > Metazoa > Chordata > Aves > Procellariiformes > Procellariidae > Fulmarus > Fulmarus glacialis. The sequence goes on along the minus strand of NW_009216077.1, from coordinate 60,944 downwards.
AAATTCCACTATTTAAATTAATCCATACTTCAATCTTACAATTTAAAACATTAATACAAAGCAATACAATAAATGAAATAAAAATCCAAATATAATTTCATAAATTATAGCTGACTTCATAGAACAGAACCCTCAGACTCTGTTTGTAAAGGCAGTTAATGAAATGAAGCATTCAATTTTTCTCAGCTATTTCTTATGCAGTAACCGCATTAAATCCGCCTTTCTAAACAGTCTTTTCTGAAGGCCGAAGCAAACAACAGCAGTGCAACCAAGTAACAGAAAGGCAGTTCTGAACAATTAATCAATGTCATGTAGATAGAAAATGACTGATGTTTTTTCACCATTGTGCTGTCCTGCGAGCTGCCTGGAGGAAGCTGTCTCTGGGACTCAGCTGCATCACCTTGCTCTTATCACGCTCAGTTGAATGCAAGTAAACCACACAGTGCCACTGCAGTTTGATTAGGACAAAACTGAATCCATTATGATCCCCTTCCTGCATTTTTATTATCCCTTGGGGAGTCCTGAAATTTGTCCCCAAAAAGAAAAAAAACAAAAGAATTCAGCAGAAGCGCTGCACAAGCTTGCTAGCACAGGAAAAAATGCATCTCTACATCCATACTGACCCACTGCCAAATAATACACCTCTGATTACGTGCTCACAGTACACCCTCTGCGTGTGCTCTGAACACTCAAAATAGTTTATTTTGGTTTTACCACCAGTAAAACTGTAAGCAATTACATCTTTCACTTATGTTTGTGGAATACAATCACACATCGGGCAAGCTGCAGTCTGTGAGCTAAGATACTTCTCAGTGCAAAAGCCCTATCACTAAGAGTGTTTAGGCCCAACAAATCATATTTTTTCAGTCTATAACTGGATTCACCTGAAAGGATTTGACTGAACCTAAAGATTCCATGCAGTCTCCTGCATACATAGCCGTAACATCTACTTAAAGCTCAAAATGATCCATGGCAATGAACTTGTAATGTGAAGAACTACCCTGCCTTTCAATACAACTTGGTGCCCCCTCCCTCTTTGATTATGAAAAAGATTGAAAGCATTACCGAAGGTAGCCAGCAATCAAGGTCTTTCAGGTTTCCTTCTTTCCTTCCTGTGGAAGAACTTCCTGAGACAAGTAAGAACATGGTACTCAGAGCATTCTTTATTCTGAAGCCATTAAAATTTAAGAACCTTACGAAAGATCTCACTGGAATTGTTTCAAAGAGAGCTGCTAGAAAACTGCACTGGATTTGGGCTAAAGACACCTTAACTACCGAACTGCTGATGAGAAATATCTTTACAAATCCCCTACACTGTAAGAACCACAAGCTTCTACGTGGTCGTCATACGTGCCTTCACAGTTACACAACAGTAAGCTCTGACACCGCTCCTCACGATAAGGTTGTCCTCGTTTGAGACTGACAACTTAAATGTTACCTAATTTTCCACTCTAGTTTAGAATAACTGGACCCACTATCTTACGCAACACTGAGGTCTAGCATGCAACTGAAAAAAAGCAAGTCTCAAAAGCATGACTCCGGAAGAGTTGGCTAGAAAGTAGTTTCCACATACCATCTATCTTCTGAAAACGAAAAAGAACAATGAAAGACAGAAATCATTTGTGGTGGGACCAAGAGCATTTCCCGTAAACTCAGTAACTAATCCTTAATCCTCCCATTCATCTCCTTAAACTGCAGGCACCTGCAGCTGTACACCAACTGCCACCTTCCCATTTGGCTGAATCCCCACCCCAGTGAGATCCAGTGGGCAGTTTCTGTACTGAGCAGTAATCACTGCCCTTCGGTGTTCTCCAGCTGATCTGTGACACCCTTCTTCCACCGACTGGCTACTTGTATAAACCAAGCAGCTCTTTGCCAACTCCTTTCTGTTACACCACTGTTCGCCCTCTTCTGAAACTATGTTGAGGTTTGGTCTTTTCCTTCCATGCCCTGAGTATATTCTCTGAAGAGTTTTTGTACCAAATTGGCATGTTTCAACTCCCCAAGACAAACTATGAACTAGGCTGCTGCAAAGAAGTCTACACAGTTGAGTAAGGCAAAACAGCCTTGCATGGCTGCCTAAGATAAGGCGCACACACTGCAGGTGACCGAGATTCCCAAGATAGCTCGCGTACCAGAAATAGTTGCCGCAGGGAACCGTGAAGGCCAAATACATGGTCCTCCAAAACGTATAGCTGCAGTAGCCAAACCCACTCACGTAGAACTAGTCTTAATTCACTACTTTTTGTAGCAGAGATCCTAAACTGTATAGCCTTGTCCCAATCTTTCTCTCTCAACATTTGTGATGAAATTCCAAGAAAACGAGACTGTTGTTGCTGTACGAGCCGTATACCCTTGCAGTCGCAGAACTTGCAAGGGGGGCCACACAGAATGGCACAAGAAATCCATCCAAGTTTGCCTGTCTAGATACAGAACTTCTATTATCTTCCAACAAGATAAAACAGCCATGGGAAGAGATTCTCTCAATTTAGTGCCTGAAATACACACTTACAGATGTTTCTGAAAAGTAAACAGCAGATTTCAAAAGATACAGCATAAGACATGCAAGATTTAGTCTGACCTCAAAATTCAAGTTTTAACAATGACTACATTTTAAAAGCGAGCATCATTTTTGGAGATACCACTTGTAAGTAAACAAGTGACAGCATTCTATAGACACCATGTTGCAGCTGTAGACAGGCAAAACAGACACTAAAATCTCAATTAGGAACCAAATTATCCAACTGGGATGCACAATATTGAAGTATGTCAGTATAAGATCAAAACATTCAAACAGATTAATTGTGCTAGTGTTGTTTCCCTATTTTTAACAAAACTCTCTAGGTAGACAAATTAACATTTTTCAGTTTGTAAATTTACAAACAGCTACCCAATTACGGAGACTAAAGATAATCAAGGATTTCACAAGGGCTTACTCATGTGAGTTCTACTGCAGTTTTGCTGTGCTAGCCCCTTTTAAGCACCATAGAAAAACAAATCAAGGTTTTATTTCCACTGCAAGGCAATATCAAGAACACAAAATGCCTACAATATGCTGTTTTATTTCTAATAGAATTTGCTTGCATACAGATCTGGGTTTTAACTTAATGCGCTGTTACTGAAAAGATTCTGTGGGTCCTTTAAAATAATTTTTGTAAGCATTTTATTTATTTCATAAATGCTTGAGACAACCAAATGAGAATGATACTCTATATAATTTTTTGCTTATGAAACTTAGCAGGAATATTTCAATGAAAGGAAGAGACTCATGTTTGGACCATTAATAATCTCAATTTCAATTTTCAAAATAAACACATTTTCAAGCTATTAAAAGGGATGCTAAGTGAAGCCTTGCCCTCTGTAGGGAGTCCACAATACAATAGCCTTTTGACTGAGAAAAACACAGTTTTTCTGGCAATAAAATATCATCTGGCTTCTTTCTCCAGTTTCTTTCATTTTACTGCACGCTAAGCAGTTAAAGCACATCCAACATGCTGACGCTACTCATCAGCTTCAAGTCTCTCGTCACAGTCTGTGAGGAGGAAAACTAGCTTTTCAGAATACATGAGCAGTAAGAGACTATGCCCCACTCACACATTAAATCTAAACCAAATCAACAGAAATGATCCATTAAAGCTACATACAAAGCTATCTAGTAGTTAGGTATCAAGCTGAAATTCAGTGGCAAATCAGAAGTATTAATTAGGTGTAACTTTTGTTGCCTCACTCTCCAGATCTTTGGACCCAGATTAAAGCTCTCCCATTTCACCTCAGAGAATTTGCAAACACTGCAACAGACACCCGGCACAGGCTGCGGCAGGAACAGCAAAGGAGGGAGGATTAGTTGCAAGCCCCATCCTTTGGCTTGTAATGCCTTGATTCTGTTATCATTAGAGATCAAAATGTTCAGTCTTTTTTATGGCTGAGAAAATAGATCTATTTTTACAACAAATAACCTGGCAGCAAACTGCTGAGAAAATTAGCTAGTTCACATTGCAGACAAAACAATTTTGCCGTGGCATAAAGCAGTCTTTTCCTGTTAAATACCCAACAGGTCCAGATACCTGTAAGCTCAACCTCTTTTACAGAGCAAATCCAAATACAACCACTGCTTTATAACCACTTCCGGCATATCCCCAGAAGCTATAAAGCATCCGATCGAGACTTTAAGTCAGCCTTACTATTTTACTCAGAATTAGAAATCTGAGGGAACCATTTTTCTTCACTGGTGGGGGGGAAAAAACCCCCGACCACCCTGTCTGAAAGATGCTTTCAAAAACCAGGAAAACATTTTAAATGCATTTTATACCACCAAATTCCTCTTTCACAACCTATTAAAATACTGAAAATAAATGCCACCATGGGTACACTGGTCAGATTATTGCAAGACTCAAATCATATTATTTTTATTTATTTTCCAATATTTAGTACTCTAACAATAGATTTAGTCACAAGCGGGTCTTCTTCCTTGTGTCTCCCAGTGCCATATATACATTTCTTATTCTAAGAATTTATACAGAGGATTGATGAATATTGGTAAACACCGGAATGGAAATAAAGGCTGAAGCCTTCAAATGATGCAAATGTGTTTTATCTAATACAGTTACTTTTTTCTTCAGTTAACTTGCATTGAGAAAAATCCATTTGAAGACAAAAAAATTTCCCCAAAAGCTAAGTACACTTGGAGTGGAGTTCAGTTCAACATGCCAGGCAGACACAACGCATGGTAAAATGGTAACAAGCATAAGTCATTAACAAGTGACAAGAAACAGCTGGAAATGCAACTTTACATGTACTGCAAAAGAAGTTTGAGCAGTCTGTTTAGCTGGTAAAATGGAAAGCGAAAGACTAAAGAAATCAAAGAATATGGTTAACCACAAATTACCAAGATAAATATTCAAATCACTATTTTTACAAAGGAAAAAAAACAATATAAAAAAGGAAGACAGAGAAATCTGTACTTACAGTAACATGTCTTGAGTAAAAAAGATTTTTGGAACAGTGAAGGAAAAGAATCAGAGACAACGGTCTTTCAAAAAAATGACCTAAATTAAGCAACATTCCTATGTAAGTATCAGAAAACACCTTCTGCCCTGATCCGCTTATGTCATCCATGAAAAACAAATATCCCACAGAAATTAACACTGGGATTACAAAGGAAAAGGAAATTACATCAAGAGTTTCTCTCAGAACCTTCTCTAACACTAGAAATAACAGGTAGACAATCTTAGACTGAAGTGGTAATTTTATATAAGATATAAAACCAGACAGAATGCATAAAAGGATGGGAAAGGGGAACTTAAATAAATAATTGCGAAGAGAAGGAGACAGGTAGAAAGAAAAGAGAAGCCTAGCTGCAACAAGATTTGTTACGGGAATAATTTTAAGCAGTATGAGCTCATAAAGAGAAAGGAAAGACTTGCGGCAAAAGTGACCTTGAAGGTCAACTAGGTCTGTTCACTGCTTCAAAGTACACTGTTTCTGCAGTTGTCTTCAGAAAGTCACCGCACCTAGACTAGAATTCTAGAGCCAGGCACACCTCCCAGTAATTTCAGACATTTGGTAAATGTCAAATGATCTATGTAATATTAAATAGTGTGCATATTCTAACAAATGTCATTGCACTTAAGAAATTTTCACTTCACACTCTATGACACTGAGATTTAATGAGTCGCAGCAAGGAGACCTTAGCCAGCCTTGTCTAGAAAGAGAAACTGAACAGAACACAAGCCAAGTACAAATGTACCAATGTATATGTGCATCCCAAGAAGTGACAGGACCTAAGAATATGCAAATATATAAAAATTATTTAAGAATATAAAGTCAAAGCATGAAAGAGAGAAATGAGTTGTCAGATAACATAGACCATAGTGCCTTTAGGAAAGGAGCTCCTGGTAAAAAGTTGTCACGGCTGATAGGTGGAAGAGGCAACTGCAAAAGCGGTTTAATTGAGCACAGATGCTGCTTTCACCATTGACATTCATAATTAGATCCGTTAAGAGAGACAATATTCCCTCTACATCCATACTTCTCTATAGCATCTCTAAGCCTCTTGACCTCAGTTTCTTTTGCAGCACCCCCATAAGCCTTTGTACGCTTTCCCCCCATATGTCTGGTCTATTTATAAACTGTTCAGGTTGGGGCCATGTATTACCATGAGTTTATTAACAGACCAGCAGAAACGAGCCCAATTCCAAGGTTCCTCCCTTGGACCTGCTAGTCTGTAAAGAAAAATGGCCCTCAAAGACGACTAATTCACCATTGGGTTCAACCATTAGAGTTCAACAGTGGTCAGTAAATATCTAGTGGTTAAGTGGACAAAAATAAAAAATAATAAAACAGCATTAAAAATACAACTACTTTATTTCCTTTGATTATAAAAAGATTAGGAGAGGCTGAAAAAAAGTGCAGTTCTACAGGAATAAGAGGGCAAGACTTGTAATTCTTGCCCTGTTGTATGTCCATCCTCTTCCACGACTATCCTGTGATGGTCACGGACATATTTCTGTGTCTATAAAGCAAGGAATATTTGACTACTTGCATAGAAATGTATTTTCAAGACTTACCACATAGAACTAATTAAACCCACTAACAAGCATCACTTCAGTCTTCGAAACCTTACTTCAACAATTTATCATCTGAATTTTGGGTTATCCCTGATGACAACAAAAGCCCTTTTACTTGCATCAAATCCAAGGTGAACCATATTACGGTACTTATCCATTCTACAAAAATTTACAGTGTATCAAAACAACAACTGCCATACTTCAATGGATCAAGTTCATGGCTGTGAGTTCTTTGCAACTGTTTTCAATTTACAGAGTAATCCCACAGTGCCAGGTACAACACCCAGGCATATATTCATGATTCATTTAACAAATACAGCATAGTTCAGGAGTGCTACAAAAAATCCTGTGCAATCACTTGACAAATATGATAGTTAAGAACATTAGTAATGTTAATAGAACGTTAATAGCAATGTTCTGGTCTTTCATTTTTTTGCCTCAGAAATGTTTTGATTCACAAGTTTTCTCATCAAAATTACGGAGCTAAGTAAGTATAAGGCATGTGCCCACTTACATATACATATGCAGACATTTATATGTATTTTTACATGAGTTTTGTAGAATCTAGATAGATATTTCCCAGTGCTTTGCTTAGACAAAAAAATTTCTTTAACAGCAGCTGATTTATTTACTAATTCTTTTTAACACTTATGTCATTCTTAAAGTCTTTAAGATTTAAATTTAGTGATAACAGTAGTTTAACACAACCATTCTTGCACCACAACTGAATTTAAATATACCTGCTTCTACAGGAATTGGTTTCTCCAGGAGAAAAACTGTCTGTTTCCAGTGTGTTTTGGTACACTGGGGACCAGTTGAAAACAAGACCTGCAATGGAAGAGTTCAAGAGTTTGATTAAGAACAACATTTTTGATATCACACTACATCAATCAATTACCAAACACACATGCACATGAAGTGTTTGCTACAGCAAAATAGACTCGCTGCCAAACACCTTGAGGCAGAATAAAGTACAAAACCACCCTTATCTCTCAAAGACATTTTTAAAATGCATAACCCCAAATACTCACCTTGTTGTGACAGTTCTTCTCAAAAATTATATCAAAATAACCAGCAACTGCCTATAAATAAAAGAGGAAAATGCAAATATGATAAAGGAATAACAGTGACCCTCAAGAAAAAGTCTATCATATACGTTTATTGGGATTTCTACTCCTTTTCAAGCTTTACCAACAGGAACAATCTTAGATTTATGCCTTCAAGCATACTAGAAATCCGAAAACAAAAAATAAGCTGTCATCACAACTCCTTTGTCCTACCTGAGAATATTCAGCCCACTGTAACTGCATTTTACTACATATCGAATTTCAGCCCGAGTTTCCAAAATAACCCGTGCACCCTAACTGCAACTAGAATTACATATGAGAAAACGGCCTTTCAGATGTGCAAACCCACAAGCATAAAATTCAGTCCTTGTCCTCTACGGCTCCCACGACCCTCACTAAATACACACACAGTGCGAGGGATTCTGCATGACGTGTTCGCTCTTTGCATAGCTTAACACTATTTTCCACAAAAGCTCCCTATGAACAGAGGCAGAGCATAACCAGGCAGGGAATATTTTTCTTCCTCTACTACACACACAGATAAGGAAAAAGATTCACAAATGCCTCATGCTGGCCTTTTCAGCAGTTAATAGTTTCTAATAGTAACTCTCCATAGGATTCCTCGGAACACTTCTTCCGTCCCTCCTGCCATCCTACTCCTAACCTCACAGAGCCTCTCTCTTCAGTGCATAATTCATTAGTGGGACTTCTCTTCCAGCTTGAAGAGGAAAAGAAATACAAGATGTCCGCACACAAAACAGTATACCGACACTATTAGTTAGACAGTCTTCTAACACCGGCCTGCTTTTTTGACAAAAAAGCCTTGTGAGAGTCCCAGAAATTCAAAGAATTCAAATAAAGAACTGGAAGATGCTAATAAAAGAGCATCCACTCAAAAGTTTCCCCTCTGAAATCCTGTCCATGTTCACCTTTATTTGATTTCTACTGCCTCCTACGAAAAGGCTAAAGCAAATCAGCCCATGGGCCCAAGGCAGCTATGCTTCTCTGTTGTATGTCAGCCTGAAGAAATGACCCGGAATAGAGCTTCTGAGTAACTTCAACTACAGCAGCTGGGGACTCTCTATCCCTGCGGCAGCGGGAAGGGATTCTCCCCACATCACCTATAGTACATTCAAACAAGATACGTACCAATTCAATGATGGCAACCCCGTTGCATGAAAACTCACTGCAAACGACTGATTACAACCTTCCTCTCATGGCACCAGGGTTTTTCTCCTACTCTAAGTCTAGGAAACTGGTTGTTCTGAATAGTTACAAAGGACAAGTTCTATAGCATGCCCTTCATATTGATCCAGATATAGATTGTGAAGGAGTCCAACATGCTTACAAAATTAAGGTAACAAACTGAATGGCATAGGGCTTTATCATTATGAAATATGTAATCTGAATGATAGCTAAACCATTCTGGTATTTTTCCTCTCTAGTCTAAATCCAGAACAGATTTCACCAACATGGTGGAGAATACAATGTGTTAAAGCAAGCAAGCCTACGTTAAAGCACCTGTGTTAGCTTTTCAACTAAGGGTACTCCAGAGAAGCCTGGCAAATTCTAAATTCTGATGTGGGCAAATATTCTTAAAAAAAAAATGAACCAAGGAGACACTGAGGGCCCTTCGTGACAAATGAGCACCAGATGTTGGAAACGGTGACTCTTCCATCCCTTAAGTAAAGCCTTATCACCCAATGCTGAGAATCTCATTCCCAAGTGAATTACAGCCTTGTCTCTAATATGACTTTTTGAGTTAAAGATTGAGAAGGTTTTGACAAAGCTTTACTGACCCATCAGACTACTTTTATTGATGCACAATGTTTTCTGGACGTTAGTCAGAGATCTACTAAGTCATAAAAATATTTTTCAATCATCAGGTCAATACTGTTGATATGCTTACAAGTAAGACTTAGGATACTATTACTGGAGAAAGGAAAACAAGGTTGCGACAACAAAAATATATTAAGAATTGAGGGGAAAAAAAATGGCTTCCAGAGAAAATGAGACAATTAAGCTACATTTTGGACCAGAAAGCTAAAAGTTCCAAGCAGACATACCATAGCTAAGGTGGATGCAATCATCTATACACTTGGTAGCAAGAAGTAACAGAAACACCCTGAGAAAAAGTCCCCAGATTAGCATTTTTGGGGGATCAAGTTCAGGTTGAAAAGAAACTGCAGTTACAAGAAACCGCCCCCTGCCATTTGCTGCCTCCTGTGCTCAGGGAAACAGGATTTGTACACCTTCTGTAAATGACTAGGATAAATAACCACCTTACTCCTTACAGTATCAATGGTTTCCCTAACTGAAACAACCTGAAACACTGACTTTGACTATCTAAATCAAGAGGCAGTAACAGTAATTATTACACATCACAAGGACCGCCTTATGCAGAGCTCCAAGGATTACAGAGTTCAAGGGATTACAGAGAAAGAGAGTTCTACGTTGATCCATTAAATTTTTTGTTAGGTTCTAAAATGGATACATGTCCTTCAATATTGATACTGAAATAACTGTTGAACCAAAAGGAAAAAAATACAGAAAAAAATTCTAACAAAATAAACTCCTCAAGTCCCTAAGGATAAGCTCCTGTGAACAGCTTCAGGCATTCCCCAAAATTCCTCAAAATTTGGTCAGTTAAAACTGGGGAGGGGGGGCATCCCAAAACCAAAACACACGTTCTCTGGTGAGCTACGTCAACAGGCAACCCCAGTCCTGCATAGCTAAATAGAAATTATATGCTTAAAGTTAAATACATACAGGAGAGAGTTTGAATGATGGTTTGAAAACTAACTGTAAGAGCACATATTGCAATTTCGAAATCTAATGAGTATCTTTTATTAATACATTTTCAAACTGGTTTTGAGCCAACTAAAAACACCAAACACACACACTTGGTTTGACGATTTTTCTTTGTGAAATTGTTTACAACTATGTAATTTGTTTTTAATAAACATTTTTAGGCAACCTGCCACCGTTTACCAACACTGTGTCTAATCTCCAGATAGAAATCTCTCCCCTCGTATTTTACATCTTCGGGAAAACAAAAAGTCTAATACCAAACCCAGTAGTTACTGACCAGCTGCAAAATTTGTTTAATATTTATTATGGCAGCTATTCTACAAGCCAATTACAGTTGAGGAAATATAGAAAGCCGAGATGCACAGAATAAATATCTCCCACTGATGCACACAGCCTGTGGCTTACCCTGTAAAACAAGAAACCAAAACAAAACTTTAAACCTGCTATTCAACAGAAGTACAGTTATTTCCATATACCTAGGTAATAAACATAAGGTCACGCCTATCCTAAAACCTCCCAGTAACTCCAGTCTAAATTAACTACCTTCTTCCTTTCCTCTTCTTGATTTCACGTGAAAGATCGCATGTGCTAGATTGCATGTGTTCCCCTGCCAATAACAGCACTTTACAAGGCATTCAATTTATCCAAATTATACATTATTTTAATGCAGTAAATTCAGTTTTATTTCTGAACAGATGCCAGCTCTTCTCAAGCAAAGGGTTGTTCTGTATGGTCCTCTATAGCATATGTACATCTATATGCTCATTCAAACACTATGCTATGCTTAAATTTTTAAATATACTGTTGCCTTTTTGAGATCTTTCTGCTTTTGAGCTGTTTTGTCATATTTGATCTGCCCCAGGCCTACGGGATCTCAAGCCAGCTACAGAGATGCCTACAAGACTCATAAAAACGAGCACACCTGGTCTTCCTAAACCTGGCCAGACAATTTTGTAGAACAAGAAAAGCAATCAGTAAGGACAGTCATAATGAGTTTCAAGGCTGAGATGGTCCTGGGCCTATATTAAAGTTTAAACTGTTAAGTAGTTAGCTACTGATACTGGTTTCTCTACTTCCTTTAACAATTCATACCACCCATTCCAATACCTCTGTGTAGGAAACTGATCGTTCAATTAGAAGTTTTATCAAAAGAAATAGGCTGGGCTGCTTCTATGCTAAAATACAGGGAGGGTGTGCAGGATCTCAGCGTAGCTCTAAGACCTTTTTGTAGAAAGCAAGCAAGCAAGGAAGGAATCCAAGAAAAAGGGAAGCCTCAAATTTGCAGTTAATCTAGAATCCAGTTTAAAGAGTGGGTGGGCCTGTGTCAAAGAGGAACCTTGCTCTTTACACCCAATTTAATGATTTCTTCATACCAGAAAAGAAGTTGACAGCTTCTTACAACCACCCAAGCTTTGCTTTAAGCAATCTAGGAGTTCAAAGAATAGACCATTATAGCCTTACTATGATGGTCTGGTTTTATTCATCTAGCACAGAATTAAGTACAAATGTTAACAATTAATTCCTACCACGACATTTTAAATCCAGAGTGTAGCTTTTTTTGTTACAGCTCAATTTTATAAATCTTTTCATGTTCAAAGAAGTCAGCTATTCTAGGAGTAGTAAAACATTTAATTTCCCAAAAATCAGTCAATGACACTGCATTTTTAATACAGAAAGTTAGGGTTTTTTGCCACGTCAAAGGCTTTAGTAAAGCCTTTGACACTGTTTCCCACAGCATTCTCCTGGAGAAACTGGATGCTCCTGGCTTGGACGGGCATATTCTTTGCTGGGTAAAAATTGGATATTAGGAAAAATGTCTTCACCAAGAGTTGTCAAGCATTGGAACAGGCTGCCCAGGGAAGTGGCTGAGTCACCATCCCTGGAGGGATTTAAAAGGCCTGTAGATGTGGCACTTAGGGACATGGTTTGGTGGCGGACTTGGCAGTGCTAGGTTAACGGTTGGACTTGATGATCTTAAAGGTCTTTACCAACCTAAATGATTCTATGTCACTGGCAAAGTATTGGAGGATTCAAAGCTGCAACGCAGTTCTAGTTATTTCTCCTCTCAATGTTTTATGAAAAGCTTTACATAAAACATTAGAATTTCTGCTTCTACATGAAGCAGTAGGAAGTCTTCCTTCAAAGAGCTATGAAAAACTAAAATCTCTGACTGCATTACAGAAGCCTATTTTGATAATCCCAAATGCAAGTGCTAAAAAGCCCTAAACCAAAACAACCCCACCACCACCCTTAAGGTATATTAGTGTAAGCCTTGCACTGCTACAGAAATGATCTGGTACCACATTAATGTGTTGGGAAAAGGAAAAAAAGTCGTCAGAAGTAAAGTACACACAGATAATGTTTTCTACAATTTTATCTACAATCACTAGTCCTGTATATTTAAAAACAAAATCTCACAAATTAAAAACCTACACAAATCAAAATTGAAATACCTGATAATACATAACTAGCTATAAAATTGTGGTTTTGGTTACTATCTTCTTTTTAGGAATTTACACCTTCCCTTACATCTTAACTTTTTTTTTTTTATTCATTACTTGTTGGTGGTTTTATGCTGAAATGCACAATACATATCTTTTATATGTAAGCATATTTCAGTGAAGTAATTCTGTAAAAGCGAAGTTCAAAATATTTTCCTTTCATTTCACTTTTGAACACAGTCAATCACAAATTGCTATTAGATATGCAATACTACAAAAAGACATTTCCAATGTTTACAGCTTGAGGGAAGATTAATTCCTCCCTTCTTGTTGTAAAATTTAACACATGCAGCTAAGCAGCAAAATATATGGGGAAAAAAAATCACTTACAAGTGGCATACTAGAAGCCATCAGACACAAGCATATTAAAATGGAATATAGTGCTGTATTAAAGGTGGCATCTTTTTTACAAGAAGTCAAACTAAAGAAAAGAAACAAGCAAATAACGCCCCCATAATTTCCAATTTTTTTTTTTTTTTTTTTAAAGCATAACGATAACAGTTATTTCTTCCACTGCAGTTTTCCTCATCTTTTTGCTCCACCTTTGACAGCTCATTTACAACTTCACCAACGACTAATCAGCAAGAACTTAAGCCTTCTCTGGGAGAATCTTTCAAGTGCCAGTCTCTTGAATACCATGAAAGAGGAAAAGAAAAATAATGACTTCTAAACTGGTAATAAATAACTGCAACTCTAGCCTGACACATGCTCTAGCCTCAAAGGATGTTAAATATTAGGAAACACTGCAGAAATATTATTCTTCCTGTTCTCAAATAAATTGTCAGGAGAAAAGCAGAGCTATGAGGACAAAAACTCCAACGCCAGAACAAAGTCCCCGTATTTACCCAGGGAACTAAGAAGGTTAAATGAAGAACTACAGAAATACTTAGGAATAGATGTACATTACTGCGACTGCAAAGCATCACCCTATAAAGGTCAACAAAGAGTTCATGCAACTAAGATTAAAATATTCCTAAAATTACAAATAGCAGCCACTAACTTCTACCTGATTTTGTCAAACTCAGGTTTTGATGAAGAGTTCATGTACAGTAGCTTAAGGTCTTCATCCATCACTGAGTGTTTCTAAGGTGTTCATGCAAACATACGAAAAAAAGGTAAATGAAGCACGTCCTCCCAGTAAGATTCACTCGTCTTCAACGTATTCTTCTTCCCTCCCAGATAAATTATTTTGAGCCTGTTTTTCTCCCCATTTATGTAACATGTACCAAATATACTAAGATGACAAAAACCTTTAACATATGTAATAGATGAATATTAGTACACACTATTTATACTCGTCCACTTAGAGCCCTTAGCTGAAATGGGAAGAGGAGTCTAAATTTTAATTCAAATATATTTGAATACTAAGGCTTTTTTCTAAAGAAAATGGCTGGCTGTACATGCAGCATTTTAACAGGATAAAACAAATGAGACTGCTGGACTCCTCATGAGAACTCGTAATGGCAACCTTACCAATTCACTTAGGAACAAGGAAATTAAAAATTATCATCATCGCTATCACCTACAGTGAGTAATTTATCATTCTTGCTCTTCACTAGTATCATGTTCCTACAGTGAGTGGCTACAACAAATACAATTAGACAGCTGGCCACAGAAGTGGGAGATAATGTGCTTTTGATGGAGTTTATCCAAGCATGGAGATGGAATGTTCGTCATCCACGCGGCAGAGTTGCTGCGTTTTTATCACAGGGAAAAGAAACCCCTCGCTATTAAACCCCAACAATTTTGTGTTTTAAAAAGACTAAGAATCTGGAGATCACTGTAGAGAAGGCTACCAACAACTAAATAGATCAGAAGGACAAATCCTCCTTCGTAACATGACAGAGCAGTCTTCCCTTTAAACTGAAATCGGGCATTCAAGGTGTGTTTAACCATGGTACCCAAAGCCAGATTTCCAACTTTCAGCTTAAAAACATTTAGTTTCTCACCTAAGGTTGGAATTACAGACTTATATGCTAATACCTATTGTTGGCTCCCAAGTGGAAGATTGGACATTAAGAACTGAAACTGTCTAACATTTAAGAAGATTTTAACAAGCAAAGATTTTTCCTCAGTCAAAATAATTTTCTCCAGTCAACTCAACTTCCTTTTTCCTCCTAACGGTTTTAATACATTAGTCACGTCCTCTGGTTCATTATCCTCCTTTCACCCCCTTCCTCCCTCCCACTTTTTATACACATCCCCTGCTCTTTGACAAGATCTCCTGGGAGCAATGAAGAGATACTGCCATCTTCCTCCCAGGGGATATTGTTATTCAGCTAGGAAAGATCAACCTTGATGGACTCACAGGGGAAACGCTAGCAAACAAAAGAGAAAGTTTGTCAATTGATTTCGACACTGAGGGTAATCACCATTATATTTTATCTCAAAAGCTCACACAGTGATCAACTTAGAATACAATTAATGGAATATTTTCCTAGCAGCATCTACTAACTGATATTAGCCAGATGTCTCATTAAAATCAGCAGTGACAAACCCTAGCTCTTTACTAGGAGAACGCACTTTTGCAGGCTAATTAAATTTATTTTTGGCCATTATCTTTGTAAGACTGAAATCAAGTCAGCTTGTACTGAAAGTGCTTTGAAACAATTTCATATAATGATTTCATGCGACCATTTCATGCTTTGAAAAGCTTCAATTTTTGAAAGCTAAAATAATGATAAACAAACTTAATGCTAAAAGATACTACTTTGTGGTAAACCACAGGAGGAATAAAAGAAAAATCAACAGAAAGAATATGTGCTCTGAAAAAACCCTTGACTCCCCCCTGCCCAATAACTTCTGAAAGACTAAGCACCACATACAAGGTCACATTTAAAATGCTTATTTTTGCTCAATCTTTCCATATTTCTCAGGTTTATGAAGAATTTTTTTCTTGAAGCCTTATTTAATTGCTTGAACACCTGAAAGAAAAACCTATTTAGAGCATTAAGCATTTTTTTAAGGATATGACTCAATAAACGCATTACAGGATCATCTGCAATACACTTAGGGTGCACCTACAGAAAGACATCACGCTGATCTGTTACAAGCACAACTTAATACTCTGCTAGGGTATTTTTTTTTGGTCATATGAAAGTATGAGAGAAATTTAAGATAATTTACAGGTGGAAGGACAGACAAATCAGGTATGTGTCAATTAACACTACGCTCTTAGATTTTGGGAACTGCGTAGTTTTTCTATTTTGCACAAGCTCATCAGTAAGTCTGGGCATTTATGTCCTTAGTCCATTTATCTAAAAACAGAAAACAGTTCGCCTGTTGCCTACTGAACTGCATACTGAACAACCTCTAGTACGATTAAGTGGCACTATCATACAACCAGATAATTAGCCAAGAGGTCGGCAAGAAGGCCTTTCAAGAGCCAGAACAGTGATAATAACTAGAAAGAAGAGATTATCAGTTCTCAGGAAGTAAAAGGGTTGTACTAAAAAGTGACAAAGCAAAATGGGAGGGGGGGGGGGGGAATCAAAGGATGAGAAAGAGGTGGGTGGCAAGTCCCAAAAGGATAGCATTAGGCTTGAGAGGCTAATCTTCCTGTGCTGCCTCCAGCTAAAGAACAGAAAAAAGCTCTGTTCCTAACTCTCTCCTAGGTGAAGCTTCCCTGCAGGCTTTATGAAACCCTCCCAGAAGTGTCTAACAGAACAATTTACAAGAACAGAAAAAAAGTATGGGGAAATCAAGAAGAGGTCAACTTCTCTGTTGAGACTGAAAACAAACACAAAATTTCAAGCAGTATCTACTAAAGGGGGAAAAAAAAAAAACGACTGAGGAAAAACTCAGATTTTAGAGGTATTTAACATCTTGCCACAGAAATGAAAAGTGCAGCCTCTCCTGCCTGAGGGGTCCTGGGGGTGTTCCAAGTCATAATCAAAGCAAATGTGGTAATGAGTTGGTAAAAAGACTGTATTACGGCTCTGATTCCTGTCAGCTTTCACAACTTACTGTCCTGTTACCACAGACATGCAAACAGGTTGATGGGAGGAAGCAACAGACCCCAACATGGCTAATGCCTCCAGAGTCGTCAGCTGAAAGTTTAGCTCTTCAACGATTAACATTATGTTGCATACTCCAACTAGACGAGGCCACAACTCTTTGCTCCGAGTACTTGCTAAATTACTTCCCATCAGTGCTAAGCTCCTGCAAAAACACATTCAGCAACAGCAACCATGCATTCCACGCTGCTGACACATTTCCATGTAAGAATGTCTACCGTATACCCCTCTGCACCCACGCAGTGCCTTAGAAAACGGCAGCATGGAAACCCACTCCCCATAACCCGATGGCACAGTGCAAACTAGTAGCTGATCTGCAATAGGATCCACAAGACAACTAATATATCACCACGCACCTAAGCTTTCCACTTGTTTGGTTTTTAAAGACAGACCACTTAACAGAGGGAGTCCTAGTTCTGATGGTAACACTGGTCTGAAGTTAGCTTTGCTGTTGATGGCAACACTAGGAATGAGACAACCAAAAGTGTTTTCACACTTTTATGGCACAGAAAGGGCTGGGAAAAAGCTGCTTTGAAATGAACTTTAGGTTGTGAGCTAAATACCCCTGATATATAAAAGCATATGAGGATGGATTTGAAAATTGTTATTTTTGTGAAATCTTTTTTGTAAATAAAGCAAAAATATTTTAAAATGTTCATATTTTTAAAAAGATGCAAAAATCAGAACAGACAAGTACAAAAAGCTAGACTTTTGGGAAATATAAGCAGCCTTCTCTTTTGTGCAAAAAATGAAAAGCCAGTAGAACAACAAAACACAGATGCAAACAAGAAAAACATCAAATGTTATTTTCAAAGGACAAACTGCAATCTTAAAGCATCTCCTTAAAAATTCTCAATATAAATAATGGACTTTTATTGTTCATTTACTGCAAGGTTAGGCAGCCTGATATGATGGATGAACTGTCAACCCCCAACTAAACTTCTACAATCCATCATAGAAAGAGTGGAAATTTCACTCAAAGTGTCAATAAACCTAAATGATGAAGTGCAAAATACTTTACAGAGTTCTGATCATTTTTTAGAACCTGCATTCACTGCAAAATTTCAGAAACACTGCTCTTCCCCCACTTCCCTCCCCTTCTCCCTGGAAGTCATAAAATGCAGGTGTACATCTTGATTTTTAACTCAATGATACCATAGAATCACAGAACAGAAATGAAGTTTTCATAAAGGTCTAACGCTAGGGTAAAATGATGTTTACAAATTAAGCTATTTTACTCTACCCAAACATCAAAAAGATCACCAAGATTTTGTAAAGATTTCTGTTTAACTAATCAGTTATTCAGAAGTGGCCACATCAAGAAAATTAACCCAGGGCTGCACTGGAGCTTGGTCTGAAATCAAAGCTGACCCTGCCCTGAGGCAACTAGAATTATTCCATGATTCTATGACAACTAAAACCAGGAGGGTTTTTTTTGTGAATGCACAATAAAATGTATAGATTTCCATTTAATAAAAACCAAGAGATTACTGTGTCTTTACTTAATTTGGTGATAATTGACAAATAATTATGAAGTATTTGTACATAGCTACTAACACTAATAACAATGCTTTAAGTTATACACATGGGAAAACTTCACTTTATAACACCAGCAAATTCTTATGCATCCTGTTATACAGCAGAAGTGGTGGCAAATGCAGCAGCATGAACTCACACGCAGACCCATCTAAAACCAGGTATTACGTTGCTTGACATAGGTGCCCACGATTTTGTTATCCGCTTAAGTGTTTACATTACACAGCAACATATTCTTTGTGTCCATATCAGAGGAAGTCTGCATCTCTTCTTAATACACACATGCAAAAGCCAAATAAACCAGTTGTAGCAGACTTATCACAATATATTAAAAATTAACTACCAATTATCCCTTTGGACTTAATTCTATGATGTGCTGTGACTTAAAGTTAAGCATGAAACTCCCAGCGGAAGTATCACAATACACTAGACTACAAAAATTTTAGTTTTTACTACAGATCTCAGAACCTAATACAAGCTTTTGTCAAATTTGATGAGGATATTTTAATAAATTGGTAGAAGGCATTTAGAATTGATGTTGAATGTAAAAGCATATTACTGCAATCATAAAATCTGTAAAAATTAGATCATCCTGCCTTTGCTTATCATTTAGTGTTTAAAAACTCAATGCATTACTTTAATCCAAGCCACCACCAGACTTTCTCATCTGTACCTCATCTTTATCCCAATGCCCTGCCTAACAGTAACACTACAAAAATCCTTCTATTTGATTCTTTTCTTCCCTATTCCAACAAAAGAAGCAAGCTGTGCATCATAACTAAGTCAAATCAAAAAGGTATCCTCACATAGGTACCAACCTAAACACTTCTAAATATTCATGTTGGAATACCTAATTTGTTTGAGCTTTAAACACATTCATAACATTTTTATTTCAGAAGTCGCTCACACCCTTACATGAAGTATGTTAAATAAAAATATTTAGGTATCTTCCTTGACTTATACTTCAAAAACAGAACACAAAACACAACATAAATTGCGTGGGCCCTTGCAGAAGGAAAAAAAAAAAAAAAAAGAGACATTTTTCATTAATCCAAAAATCAGTGTTTCTCTGTTTTCTCACAACTACCAGATACTGAATGACCAAGAAAAAAAAGCCACAAAATGAATGTGTATTTACCTAAATTCATACTGAACAATGTAGGCACAACTTCAAAGAAGTGTTTGAAAGATGCTCTAGTACTGAGTTTAATTCTAAAGCTCAGGCTGAAAACTTTTTTTTTACCTTTTCTTTCTTTTCATATTGACTAGTGTTTGATAAACAAATAATACTCAATTGAGTGAGATCACAGACTCAAGATTTGCTGGAGAGTCTTCACTCAATTTAATGCAGCATAGTCTGTAATACTAAGATGAACAAGCTTGTGTTTGCTGTAATTAAAACTCCCCTCCAATCAAATTCCACACTTTCTAGAATTAGTGTTCTTTTGGATATAAGTCATATTAACTTACGTAAAATAAAAATACTAAGTTGCATACAATAAATAAAACAGATGCAGTAAAAACACTGGTTTTCAGATTCTAATGCTGCATTTGCTCCCCCTCAGTCTTCACACGTAAAGTTCATGAACTTCCCTGTTTGAGAAACTCTGTTTGGCATATGAGCTCCTATATGTTTATTACAGGAGCTATAGTCCACCTTTCCAACATCTATTTTGTTTTTCACTCTTTTTACTAAACTCAGAAAAGCTCTTCTGAGAATAGTGACTGCGTCATTCTTGAGCACAGTGGTAACAACATGTCTGAACAGAAAACTCTTATTTCAGAAAACGGACTAGAGAACAAAACAGAATGACCCCAATGCTAAGGCTCCTTATCTTGCCCTTTCCTCATCTACCTGTATTATACCATAACACTGTTACTGGAGTTTTACATCCATCTCTCTTTACAAAAAGGGCTCATTGACACCTCTGTTCTGCAGAAATGAATGTTTCAAGGCAAGGACTGATGATAAATGAAGCTTAACTAATGCATTGTCTATTAGTCCAATGAGATACTGACCGTATATTAAGAAACTAAAATTGTCTTACCGTACACTTTGTGCTCGTTGTAATGGTCAGGGTGAAATCTGAAGAGAATTCCAAGTCTGGAGTGGATGCAGTATTACAGTCAATACGCTGTGGAAAGGAATAATACAGTTCTGTCAGTAACAGTGCTGAATTTACATTAAGACCTTCCTTTGGATGAAGGCTGTTCGGTTGCTCCCATAACAAGACAACTTTTCTAGGGCAATACTAATTCAGCTCTCCAAAAATGGGAAGAGACTTAAAAACCACCTAATCCTATCTGCCAAACTGACAAAACACCTAAAACCCCTCTTCCCCAAATGCCAAAATAAAGAGACATTTTGACTAGTAGCGGTATGGAACTAGATATAGTAGCTCGCTCTGTTCAAGGAACATGCTTTTCATGACATCTGCCCATTATTGAGAGTAACGAGCTTTCACAGGCATCTTCACCTGTTTTACTCCTTGTTCATGTAGCCACATGGTAAACTACAGTATGAAACTGATATGGGTTAAAACTGGGCTTTTTTGATTTGCCAGGTTAGTTTTGTATGGATCATAGAATAATTGAGGTTGAAAGGGATCTCTGGAGATCCCCCCCGCCGGCTCAAAGCAGGGTCAACTAGAGCAGGTTGCTCAGGACCATGTCCAAACGGCTTCTGAGTATCTCCAAGGATGGAGACTCCACAACCTCTCTGGGCAACCTGTGCCACTGTTCAATTGCCCTCACAGTATAATAGTGTCTCTTGATCTTTAAAGGCAACTGCCTGGAGTTCAACATGTGCCCGTTGCTTCTTGTCCTGCCCCTGAGCACCACTGGGAAGAGTCTGGCTCTACCTCCTATACTCCCCCCACCACCAGGCATTTACACACACTGATAAGATCCTTCCCGAACCTTCTCTCCTCCAGACAAAACAACCCCAGCTCTTTCAGCCTCTCCTTCTACCACAGATGCTCCAGGCCCTTCATCACCTTTGCGGTCTTTCACCGGACTCACTCCACTACGTTCACCTCACTCTTGCACTGGGGAACCCAGCACTGGGCACAGCACTCCAGAAGTCATCTCCCTGGGGTACAAGAGAAGGTTCACCTCTCTTGACCTGCTGGGGACAAGTCTTCTTCCTAATGCAGCCCAGGAGGCTGGCTGGCTGCCTTTGCCATAAGGTTGTGTGTTGCTGGCTCACGGTCAACTTGGTGTTGACCAGGACCCCCAAATTCTTTTCTGCAAAGCTGCTTTCCAGCCAGTTGGCCCCCAGCCTCTTGTTGATGCGTGGGGTTGTTCTTCCCTCCCCTCTGCAGGATTTTGCATTGCCCTTTGATTGTCCCAAGCCCTTTGCACAGGACCCTAGTTGGCCCATTTCTCCAGCTGATGGAGGTCCTTCTGAATGGCAGCACAACCGTGTGGTGTATCAGCGTGTGAAATATCAGAGCAACACAACAGAGGAGAAAAAGCACACGAGGCAGAGAACTGCTTCGCTGTTTTGAAATTAACACAAAACAACGCCATCCAGGATAACAATGATAACATTGTCAAATCAAATTGCAACTTGCATTTCAATATTCTAACTTTTTATTTATATACATATATACACAAAATCAGAGTTTTTAAAGAGCAATAAGCTTCAGTTTTCAGTTGTTCATAAAAATTCCACCACATTTTTTCACTGTATGAAGTTCTTTAGTTTACATACTCAGTTAAAATGCTCTATCCAAGAACATCATATACTGCTGAAGTTAAATGTCATACACATTATTAACCAATATTTCTTGATGCTGCCTCATCTTTCTTGAGGGAATGTTTTGCTTCCTGAAAAGTTACATTATAAACTATACAAAACAAGCAGCAGCTAATCTGAGCAAACACACTAAAATATCTTCTGTAATAACCATATGATAAATTGGAACATTTTTAAACTTTCCCTCAAAAATATAATCCATTTGTTCTGTGGAATGGATATTGATTAAAACAATTCACTTATAATGCCACTGTTGCTCAACTCATTAATTTTACTACTTTGTACTGTAACTCCAGCAAACAAGCTCACACACTGACTTTAGGTTATTTTGAAAACCACGATTGCTACTGAGAACAAACGAGTGTAAAACCATTAAGCATATCAGTTATGCGAAATGCTGCATGATGACAAAATTTGCTAAGCACATACACCTGAGCTGGACAGTGACTGCTCATGACAGTACATATTAGAAAGGGACATGTACTATTACCAGTAAAGCATTTTGCTTCTAAAATGACAGCAGCTTATAGACTACATTGGGCAAATTTAACTATAGTTATTATTATCAGCACTTTCCAAATGTTGTTTTAATTTATTTGTTTGCCTAACAAACTGATAGAGCTCAACTTATCCATGCAGCTGTTAATTTAGAGCACGTAATATGGTCTTCATTTTCTGTATACCAAACTTGACCTATTTGCAAGAAATATTCAACTACACTTCCACTTGAATCAGAGCATGCAAAATGTTGTTAAAAAAATGGCAGGTGAGAAAAGTGCCTATGCCTCATTCACTGCACAGTCAAACCTGTCAGGTGGCTAACAATTACGGCCTCAGATTCTTGATCTCAGTAACTCTGTTTTGTGCACATTCATTCACTACGGGTGGAATTCATTGTCCCTATAATGACAGGTCTACAAAGTATATTTCAACAACTGAGTTGATCACTCTGCCCTCTCCTTACATTCAAGGAAAACAGACGCTTGTAAGCCTCAAGTCACACAACTTATTATAGGTGTCCTTAGGAATTTTATTTCACTGAATCTAGTCAACAAGGTCAGAGAATAAAATGTAAGACACATCTGTAATGACTTCATCATCTATGAATAAAGAATCCTGAAGTAAAAAAAAAAAAAAAAAGAAAAGATCCTCCAATGAAAGATCTTTAAAGCCAACTAGCTTGACACAGAAATAGATAAGGCAGCTCCCTGCAACTCAGTACACTGACTGAGGCGAAGAGGGAAGCGAAGTAGAAGAAAAGACTATATTTCAGGGTTTTTTTTTTTTGTATAGTTTAAATTTCAGTTACACAACTTGTAACTTACTAAAATGCAAGTCAATTTGGGTTTGGATAGAAGAAAATGACAGAACAATCTAAATATGGGAAGATTACTTTATTAAGAGCTCAAACTTGGTAAAAAAAAGCAATTAATACCAGTCTTACATTCTTAACACCAAGAACCTTATTGCATTTGTATCATTTGGAAGATGCTAAAGTTCATGTGTGAGTGTGTGTGTATTTTTTTTTCCCCTCCTCCATAAAAAAGGGAAAACTCTAATCTGACTACTAAAAATTTAAGCAGCATGGTACCTTAATGACACTGGCCGTAGATATCAGTGTGTTTGGATCCAGCACCTCCACAACAGCTTCTGGAATTACAGCCTTCTTCATGCAAGACATGTCAAAGCCATATACATCTTCCCAGAAAAGTAGTTTGTCCACATGTTTTTTCATATCCCCAACAGCTACTAGACTAATGGTGCAAATGTCAGGATAAACTATAACAACAGAAACAGATTAGTGAAATTTTATTCTAGACATGCATAAAGAGGAATTTTTTTTTTCCTTTTCTCTTTAAGTAATTAACATCTTAAAAGAACAAATAAAAGGACTTTTTTCACTCTTAGACAGTACACTTTTTCTGCTACTTTATTTTCTCCCATTTGTCCACAGAAGAGACTAGACATTGGAACTTAGTTTTCCCACACTACTCTGGTAACAGTATTTCCTGTTCATGACAAAATATCTTTGTAGTTGAATGCCACCGCCAGGAAATGACTGGAAACTTGATGTCTGAAGAAAATAGTTTGGAACATCCTATTCTGGCTTCTTTACAGAGACTGACCTAAAATGTATTAAATAACTGTAGACAGACACCCAAAGGAAAATTCAGGTGAGGGCTCTGCAATAACAAGAAACCTCGGTGAAAAAAGCCTTATTTCCAGAAAAGAGCAAATATTCTTACTCAAGAGTTTTATTCCTGTTTCTTATCAGCTCAGGCTGGTACTTGCCTTACAACCTAAAAAATTATTTGTGGGTACTGGAAAAGAATAACCACTCTTCATCTGCCTCTGAAGAGTATGGAAGTGACCCAACAGACAGAAGAGAACTTCCTCTAAAACTTCCCCCCCAGTTTTAGAATGACAGCTATCATTCTTACACTATCTTCACATTTGTGCTTTCCCTTCTCCCAAGAACATCTTCAGAACAAGTACTTATTTACAGCTTTTCCAAATAGTAGTGGAAGACTGACATTTGCCTTTTTAACAGCTGCCTACAGCAAAGCCAGTCAATCTCTTGGCAATCTCTATCCACTACTGATTGGAAAAGACACAAAGAACAGCTGCTATGAACATGGCTGTCTATAGCACTATCAAGTAGTAAGAGAAGCTCAATTTATATTTAGCTAGGTTTCTTTCCACAAAGAAATTCCCATGTTTTGTTTTTAGAGTTTTAAAGCCTTTAAAGCCACATACATTAAATTCTTGATCTGGCTTCAGAGCAAAATGCCTACTAATAAACACCTTAATTTATTTTATTTTTTATTGATACATGAATGTGGCAGTGTTAATAAAACTGAAGTTAAGTTTCTCCTTTCCTCCCCAAAATCTGGTGAACTGTAAAATTAATTTTGTCTTCAGCTCTGCTTGAAATCGTAGCTTATCAAAACGAGTATGGAGAAATCATTGGTATAGCACGGTAAGTCAGAAAAGCAGTATTTTTTGCCTTGTAAAATACTGAAGATAGAAACAGCAAATTGAAATTAGGCCTTTTATATAGTGAGACTAGATTTAGCCTAAAGGAAATAATCTTATAAATATTAATGATAAAGAAGAGCCTTCTCTAAAGAAGCTTTTTTTTTTTTTTACATATGAAGACATTAAAGTAAGCAACCACATCTACATTTGGAATGATTAGTTCGTACAAAGTATGAACACACTGTCACTTTTCTCACTTTCTGACTGTTAAAACAGAATAAATAAATAAATAAATAAATATCATCAAGCTTAAATTGGAATCCCATTGGTAAGCTATCATCATCCCTACTTTGCATATGAGGAACTCAAAGCAGAGGTTTCTCCAGGAACTGCCTACAATTAACTCAGCAGTAAAAAGGCAGTTTGATGAGAATCAGACCAGGAAGGCGTTCAAACTGTCTTGTCCGAAACAAATCATTTGGTTCCAGCACACCTGACAGCTGTCACAGACACAGAAAAATCAACATCTGGTGGTAGAAGTATTTGCGAGTAGTTTCTGGAGCCATCAATAAGGGATTTCCATTTCTCGAAGCTTTCATATTGCTGTTTACTAGTGTGGCAGCTGCATTATATTCGGCTTTACCTCCCAGCATTTCAAACCTTCAAGAGTCACCACTAATGCTCGAAAAATTAAAAGACACTGTGAAACAGAAAACAAAAGCAAGCGACTACAGCCTTTGAGGGAATATTTTTCAGGAAAATGCTCTTCATAGGATGCAAGGGGTATGGCGAGAAGGGGGCTGAAAAGAGACTGAAAGTCCTTAGGTTACAGAATACACTTAGAGGAGCGTGCTAGCAACACTGCAAACGAAAATGAAAACCACAGCAAAAAGTGATCAACTACTTTATAACCTTCTTTCCTTGGACTAGCCCACATTTCTGGGACATTCTGTTAACAGGAAAAAATCTACCGCGTCTATCAAGCGTGAAATATTTGAGTGGGACCATAATCAGTTTTTATTAAATCTCTTCACCCACACAGCAAATTCTTAAATCAGCAGTGGAACTCACGATAAATTATATAGAGTGCTTAAGAACAAGTAAAAATGTAAACACTAATGCTCTAATCTAATCTGCATTTTTAGTTTAGCCTATCAATACCAACAAAAACGTAGATAATGCCTGTTAAGACTTCACAAAACGAAATCCGTGTTCCACCAACAGGGCAAAGGCAAAAGACTAGAGTGACACATCAACTTCCAAATTTACAAACACACCCATGTCCAGAAGCATATGCTATACTGAAGTTTGACTGGAAATGTGAGTATGTTATCTAAATATCAGCCTAAATCATCTAAACACTGTAGAGTTGTGTAAATGTTTAAAAGCATCTGCTTAAAATTGCATTTGCCATTTCACCCGTTATCCTCGATCCCCCCGGAAATCCTCTGCTCCCTCTGCAACCCTGTAACACTTTCCTGTGCAATCCTGACAGACTTGTCATTTTTTTCTGATTAAGCCTACAATTTAATAATTATTCCCTCTCACAGGTGAAATGAACAAAATGCTGATTGGACAAAAGCACATACTCCTCAGTGCTTTCACAGATTCATTGTTTTGACCATCTGTGTCCTTCTCGACTCAGTGCCCAGAAGTCATCTGTCACTAGTAACAGCTCACGTGGTGAACAGAATACGATGGGAAATCCTTTATCCCTTAGCAATGCCTCACAAACTTCAGGACGCCGAAGGGTAAGGCAGCAATCCTCCACATATACGGAAATAATTCCAAGTGAATACCATCATCATTTTGACGTGAACAAGCAAACAGCATTACGTTTTGAACGATGCCTTCCTTACCTACGTCACCCCTCACCAACGTGCACTGCACTCAAGTGTACGCTAAAATCTGTACTCAAGCAAGTAACAGCTCTAAAGAACAAACAGATGGGTCCTGGGCAGCAAGAATTTTATGTTCCCAAAAAAAGCTATTGTATACTGTACACATTACCCTAGACAGTTTGGCATAATCCACTTCAGCATGCCAATAGACTAAATTGAAGTAACGATGATATGACTGACTGAACACAAATCTAGACATTTGGATTCTATTCCCAGCTCAATCACTGAAAGATTTGGCCAAATTGCAGCTGCTTCTATTGCTTTTTTCAGCTTTCAAACAGTCCCTGTAATAACGATCTTGGGCTCAATAGTACAAAGTGGCTTGAGGCAAAACTAAGCTTTATGGCAAATGCAGGAGTTTCTCTGATAAGGCTTCACCTCAGAATGAGCTCTTAGTTTTGGCTCATCTGAATTTAGATGTGCCCAAAGTTCTGCTGCTATTCACCTACACTGCAGAAGCGTCTGTCTTGCAAAGCTGATGGCTGAGCAACTTTCTCATGAATCTTAGGCACAGCCATTTACCTGCTATACAAACTGGCAGAAGAGCAGTAATTGTAAGCATCTCAAGGAAACTGTGTTCCATTTAAGATCTGGCCATACCAATCGGTGACTGTACAATACTGTATGCTTTGTGAAGAGTCAAGTAAGGGCCCAAGACCATTCTCAGACCACAAAGGATAAGGGTACAGCAGAACCAGCATACCCTGTCTCTCAAAGGAAACTTTGGGAGGCACAAGCCACTCGCAAACTTACCAACAATACAAATAGAGAATGAGATACTATCGCAGTTTCAATAGAGATCAAAAATTTCTGGCCTGTTTCAGAAGGCTTTGGAAGTAGTAGCTAAGCATAAAAAGATGCCTTACAATTTTAGGGGATGTCCCTAAATTTAATTACATTGCAATGTGAAATTATCAGCATATATCTATACAGAGCGCACCACAACCGTGTTTCAGATCTGGCCGGACTATTCTACATGACTGAAAACAAGAAAGCTCTTACTCTGTTGTTCAAGTGGCTTCTAAACATTTTAACACATGAACAGTAATCTCTTGCTTGTACATTCAGCTTTGTGACCAAATGTTGAACAATTGCATAAAACCCCTTTTTTCTGCTCCACTCTGTAGCATACAAAAGCTCACTGCAATCAAAGGGAAGCACTGCAGCGAGCACTGTTACACAGTCATTAATCCAATCATTAAGTCAGTGTAGTGAAACTAACTATGTGCGTGGTTAGCACAAAAGGGGAAAAAACCCCAGACTGATGACTACGATTGAAAAGGTCAATATGAAATACAATACTGACAAAGGAATTCAGCGCAAGGAATAAAGCACATGCAGAACTCGTGCAGAAAACTGCATCACATGAGGAATAAATATTTAGAGGCGTTTAAACACTGCTTAAGATGACGCTATTTAAGCTACTTAAAAGGATAAAATAACTCTACTTCAAAATAAACCCTTTTTGTTCTGTCACTTCCCTACCCTCCAAGCAGGAAGAAAAAGGGTATATTCCCACCAGGACAGAATAAATATGCTGAACTGAAACAATGCAAATCCATTAGTTATTTCATGTGGCTTCTTGTGTTTGAAGAACAAGAATGTTCGTGTCCTCCCCACGCAACGTCCCTCCAATTGACAATCCTATTGACTTTCCCTCTAATTCATCGTAGCTTACTCAAACAGTATTACATCTTACAGAATAAAGCTTGTTTTCCTCTGTTTGTAGTTACGCAGAAACTGGGAATTCAAGAGGGGAAAACAAATGTCCACATGTGTGGGAAGAAGTAGGGAGGAAAAATTTAGACTGTACTTAAAAATAAATAACCCCCTCTATTCTTAAAAACACCATTAACTTGAGCCCTTGATACCCCATTTAATGTTCTTCTATTACCCATACAGTAAATTAATGCCTTGAAGCTCATACTAATGGAAACATTTTTCATTTAGACTGGCAACTTTCTCATCCATGCATAGCTTATTCTAAGTCTCCGAGTTCATTTAGTTTCCCCCCAGAGCTAAATTTATTAAAAGAACTATGCATACCAACCTGAGCCTCCCTCTGCCAGGTACTTGTCCTTTGCATAGATGACGGAATCCAGCATTGACTCAAAGAGAAGGAAATAGCCCTGTTTATAGAAAAGGGAAAGAATTTAGAAATCATTATGCTTCTTATGTAGCCTATTCAATCAATCTACAGATAGGACTTTATCAACACAGTTTAAGAACTTTATATGCCCATGTACCTCAGTAAGAGCCAGCACCCAGCGAATTTCTGGACAGCAGCATTGTCGCTTCAGAACGTCAGTTACATAAAGTATCATCTTTAAATTTCCCAAACTGCAAGTATCTAGCACCTACTAAATTAATAAACTACAGGCAATAAATATCCCATCTACACCAACAATTGCCTGATAGAATCCTACAACATCAAAAGAAATCAAATTCAACTCAAACCAAGTGAAAAGCTGTATATATTGATTTTATAGTAATAACTCTGAGGCGCCATACAAAAAAAACCCAAGAAAATCCCTTCCCACTTAGAACTGCAAGTAACATTAAAATTGTTGTCAGAGAAACACCAAGTAGAATGCATCTTTGCTACTTCACATTCGCAACTTCGTGGTACCCTGTACCAGCTTGGGCAATGCTCACAAAGACAGGTGGAAATAAATCATATACCAAAGACATGGGTTCTCTGCATGTTCTACATCATTTAGCAGCACCTGAACTTAAAACATTCTCAGGATAAGAGTGGTTAGAACTAGATTTGCGTAGTTTTTTTGGTGTTGGGATTAATTTTATAGCAGGTTAGTCATACTGCTACACTTGTTCAGAATAATTTATTGTAAACTTGAGCCAGACATTTCTTGAAACAGAAAAAAACCTTTTCTTTAATTAAACATTTCTGAAATATAAAAAACCTATAGCAGTATTACATACAATTAGCATTTTATATATAACATCCGGTTTCTCAACTACTTTTAAGTAAAACACAAATTTCTGAGAGATATAGCCTTTTGTTTTCCAATTGATTTACTCATTTTACACCCTTCCTATCTTCCGAGTTTGAGTATGATCATTATTCTTGCTGAATACAACACAATTTCATCCACATACATATTCTTACAACATAAAATCAATTAAGACAAATCATACCGGCATACATCTTGGATTTTCATTTAGCATCCTAATTCTCATTTTGCTTAAAACCCAGCTTAGCCGTATGGCTTGATTTATACACTGATTGCCAGGATGAAAGAACAAAAACGACAACTAGAAGTCCGGACTTTGGACAAGTCCTAAAAGCCCAGTCGGCAGTAACCAAGCAAAGCAAAGCTAAGAAGATTTTTTTCTTCTTTTTTCTAAGAAGATTTTTTTTCTTCCTACACATATTTGTACAATCAGAGATTTTTTTATTTTATTTTTTTGAAGTCATGCCACACAACTGGAGATAGACAGCATTGCATGGGAACTGCACTGCAAGATACCAAGTTTACTTCAAGTTTATGCCATCTTGGATGCTTATTTTGCCTAAGGCTCTTAGAACAAAAAATGCTGGAACTAAATAGCCTTCAGAACGAAAAACAAAACTAGAAAACCAGAAACTTGAAGCGTGATGTATTTGTATTCAACAAGAGCATGGTTTGAAAATAACGGAAATGCCCTTTTCTCAACCTGTTTCTTCTGGTAACAGGACAGCACTCTGCGGGACACACGTCTTCCAAATGTTGCCTGTTCTTCCACTTTACTGCCTAAGTTTTATGAAGTCCTTAGAATAAGTCCCAGAATGAAGACTACTGCTTTGTGAGCGCTATGATTTTCAGTAAGCTTTGCAAAACGGTTGAAAAGAACAGGAGCTCCAGTTGCATCAGGCAGAAATGATTTTACGCCTTCAGCAAGCCAAAAGCACAGAATGCAACCAGAGTTTTCTTTTTTAATTCTTATTCTTGCAGTTTTAAAAATAGAGTATGTTTAGTTCATAAAAATTCTTTTCAGATGCTTTTAACTGAAAATGAGTTGTTTCCACAGTACGTTAAATGTGATGTCTAGGACATATCTTAAGACGAGTTACCAGCAAGAGTCAGGAAGTTACAAAGCGACATTTTTACAGATCAGCTCTTCACTTATTTCTTCCTGCCTTAAATGCCCATCACCTACAACATCTGCCAAACAAGTGCGAGAAGCATAGCTGGAAGACGCACCTTCTCGTGAGAAAGAGAGTGAAATTCTTACTGCCCTTTCCCCGACCTTTCCCCTCTGGCACCGTGGGTTCTCCCCCTCCTCCCAGTTCTATCTCCCCCCAATTCATTATAGCATTCCTGTAAGTTACATAAACCGTCAATGGTACTGAATCAAGTCATTTATTACTTATACCAAAGCGTTTTGCTCACTGTGCTGTGCTCATCTGTAGTGTAATTTAGAATGTAATTTCACAGGCTGCTGCCTCACCTGTAGGGGTGCCATCTGGAAAGAGAATTATACCTGACGTCGGTTCCCCGGGATGCTGTGGGGCACTCTTGCTTCCACCCCAATGTTCAGGGTTTTGTTTTTTCTTAAGCACGCATTAGCATCCTCAATATTAATTACTGCAAAGAGATCTCTAGGATACAAATCTGTGAGCCGAATATTAACAATTCCATCTTGCTAGTGGCTAAATGAAGACACATAAAAGGTGACAGGTTCTCTGTTAAAGACAAACAGAGTACACCGTATATCTTAAATGTTATGCTGTCATATTATGCATTTTCTACTAAAAAGCTGGCTATTTCTTTCTCAAAATGAACATGAAGTTCCTTATTTTTAGATTTTCAAAGCTGAAACAAAGTATTTTTTCTCCAGTTAACAACAAAACTGCATATAAACAGATTTGGACAGAAACAGAAATACGCAGCACTATGGAGTTACTCCGTTCAAGCATACATCTGCCCTATGTCACGTCTGACCAAGAAGCCAGCTACCAAAAATGCAGGAGCCCACTGACAAATCTGAATCCAGAGAAACGTGAATATCGCTCCATTTCTTATATATCCTTTACATCTGTATTTTGTGTTTGTAACAGAATTATAAAAAGCTCACAAACTTTTGATGGCTCAATATCCTACATTGTTAAATTTTCCTCTATTTTTCAAATACACGACAGCACTCTAATATTTATTTTAATTTTAATTCAAAGATACATAAAAATAGATCAAAAAGTAAGTATAGGAAGTTCTTTTAACATTAGTGCTTCAGTATTCATCATGACATTCTTCACGGAGAAAAAGAGATTAAGCTCTTTAAAAGCATCAAGACACAAGAACAACACTGAATTCTAAAGTATACCTTTGTGTGAGAATACTAAAGAAAAATGCTTTGCTTAAAACACAAATTACTTCAGATTAAAAATGCCTCTTCAGGTACATTTCCCTTAGCAGTTCCTATCAAACACCTTAGTGGAACTTGGTTTTGCCTTCACTTATTTTCTACTTATTGGTGAAAACAATATATTTCAAAAAGTGGTATTGGCATGTTTACCATAGCAAGAATTAGCAGAATTTTTAGTAGAGCACAAAAAACATGTAAGGATAGAATTGAGAAGAAATATTTAACTACTTGAATTAAAAGTGTTGCATTTCCCCCTGCCTTCTATCAAAAATCCATTTTATTATTTTCTGTAACATAACTGAACCTAGTCTGATACTCCAGATTCAGTAAGGCCCGACACTGAATATTTGATGAGATGAAAGGCAGCTATCAAATCACTGGCCCAGAGAGTGGACTTTTTTTTTATTCCCTATCAGTATAAAAAAGTGCATTATTTTCTTAAACTGAAGTTTCTAACTGCAAAGTTTCCATTGGACTACAGAGGAAAACAAGTTACAGAGGGTGTGTAAAACAGATTGGACAATGGATTCTGATTTAAAACATAAAATGTAATCTTGCATTAACAGATGCGCAAAAGTGATGCGGCCCACTCAATTTTGCAAAAAATTACTTTTTACTTGACAAAATCACCCCCCAAACCTGTGGCGCATTTAAGTGAGAAGCAGCAGCTACATGTAAATGCTTCTGCATGCTCTGCTGCAGCACCATTTCCCTCACACTAAGTCAGCCTTCATGCTGATCTCTCATGTATGATTTAATTCTAAAAAAAAGGAAATAATTTATTACTGACAGAGCAAACCCACACATTTCAAAACCACAGCTTGACTTTGCTATTATGCACACCCTGTTGAGTTCTTAAACAAATATAAGATGAGTGAGGACACCAAATAGGAAGATCTGAAGAGCAGAAAAGTGATACCGTTACTGGTGTTGGCAAAAAAAAAAAAAAAGCATTTTCATGCAAGGAAATACAATTCCTTTCTAAAAACCATTTTGCTGTAAAGAAATTAAAGCATTCAGTTACTTAGTACGCTCTTTACACAGCATTATTAAAAAAAACAAAAAAGAAAAGCTCAATTCTTACATAAAATTATACATTATTACTGTGTTATAGAAATAGAACACTTGTATTAATGCACCTCCAAATACTAACAGAAACAATAGAGAATATTAAGACAACAGAAAGACTAGTAAGTGTTAAAAAAGTGCCATCGCTGTATATCCATCATAGAAACAGGGGAAAGGAGGAAGGAGAGAAAAGATGGTTTCCAGTGTTTCAGACATGCCCACTTCCTAGTCCTTTTCCCTAGACCTGAACAGCTCCCATTCACAGCCCATCCTGATATCACTTCTAAACTATCTAACACAAAAAAAAAAAAAGGAAGAAGAAAAAAAAAATAGATATTCCCTACCTGAGCAATGATACGATTCAGAGACAAGAGCACTGGATTCTATCCTTGGTTTATTTTAATTTGAGAGTAGATCTCCTTCCCAGTTTTTCCTGGTGTAAAACTCTATTGCATATTCAGTATCATAAAGCACTGCATAAAGCAGCAATTTGAGAACGCACTGTACTCTAACACTGTATTTGAGAAAACCATCTCAGATAATTGTCTCTCACAGTAAAACCCCTTACAAACAAGAAATGCAGGTATTATTCAAGTGAATAAAACTCTCAACCCCTAGCTTTATAGTTTTAGCTAGAGAAAGGAAGTAAATGCATACCAGGAGAAAAAAAATCTGCACACAGAGGCAGCTGAGTAAGAACATTCTAGAAAAACATTACATACATTTTGTTTCTTTCTGCACTCATCCTTTCAATAAGCAGCCTATGATGTTTCCAACTACACTACCAAAATCGGTGTGCAGTAACACAGCCACCTTTGCACATTTATAGCAAATCTTTCCCTGCCCAGCATTCAATTTAACCAAAAACTAGCTTCAGCACTTTGTATAGCAGCTCTCATTTTAAACTTATATACTGTATGGAAAATGATTCTAATTACAGTAAAACATCATAGTTTCTTAAAATTCAGTATCTCTGGGGAGAGGACATAAATGTGATCCTGACTGAGAGCAAGCCTACGGTGTATACAACTCCTAAGTACTTTCCCACCACCCGTACAAACAGCGGCACATTCAAGTCAAAATTCTAAACTTCTGATGAAATTTGAGCATTTGCAAACCATTTTCAGGTCAAGTCACTAACTGACAAGAGTCTGCATTCATTACACCAAGGTGCAAACAAATCACTGACGTGTATTCAGAAATGCATTTGCATCAGGTTGCCAGTAGGCAGTGCATACAAATACTCAATTATTTGTACCTGTGCTTAGAAACCTAATTCATTTAAGTCTACAGTTTGAATAGGAAGAGATTTGCTCGTAGGTGTCCTACGCTACAAGCAGACAAGTAAAAAAAAAAAGTCAGAGGCTGGTACCTGTAACCACTAATTCGTAGTTTCACAAATTAAGGCTTTCAAAAGTTTCACACATCAGAGCTCCAGACGACCAAGCAGGACGGTGCATCAGAAGCTTACAGCCCTGCTATAGAGTATCAAATGGTCCTGGACAGGGAAACCTCTACAGAAACAAGGCCAGCAGTGAGATCTTATATAAAATTCACCCATTCTTACATTCAAATAACCTTTCTCGAAGAACTGGAAGACCGTCTCCTTATAAAATCAGTTTGGTTAGCAGAACAGACTATTCTTGTGTTCTTTCTTAAGGCAACGTGGTTTTGTTGGGTGAAGTGGCTCTTTGGTCCACCTGCCCTCCCTTGTGCTCCTGGCTCACAGCACACGAGAAGTCCAGGCCACATACTTCACCAATGTTTTGCTAAAAGGAACACACAGCTGTCTTCAAAGTGAAAAAGTCTAAATAGATGGCTTTATCCAGGTCTTCAGTAGTCCAACAGGCCCTCAATCTTCAGCATCTGCCTTCTGGACACCAACAGAACACCTCACAGCTCATCACACCTTCCACTGTTTTTCCTCAATGGTTTGCATACTGGATTTAGTCAAACACAGTCACACAGATGCCCTGCCTATGGTCTGATTTTAACAATGTCAAACATGTATACTTCAGATGTCACAAACAATGCATTTAGTCTTTACATTAAAAGCAAAATCACTATTAGTTTCTTTCATAGGCTTAAATAAAGCCACTGAAGAGAAGAGAGTTGCTCATCATTCAGCCTCTAAACCTGGAACATGACAAAACTGTATCCAGATGAATTTGAAACTGAAAAATATTATTTTGGAAGATGACAAATAAAAATCTGAAATACAATTTGGCTATATATATACACACACATATACACGCCCCCCCCCCCAATCCACTGTGTAATATTTAAGATGCTTCTCCCATTTTTGCATATTTTAAGGGAACAAATTTAAAGATGAAGGAGAAGTGGGAACAGCAAGCAGTCTGTGGAAGCCATAGGTCCCTCACATAATTAAAAGAATGATCATCAGAAGCCATTATGTTGCAGATGCTCGTAATGCAACCACTGTACCTTTTACAATAGACTGTTCTATGTGCCATCCTTCTCAGCCTGTTCTAGAAACATTCCTGGGGGATGCAGTATTTTTCCTTTCTGTTGCTTCCATTCTCTTGCTTCACGCTTGTTTTTAATTTTCTGACGCTCCAGACACAGCTTCAAAAAAGCTTATAGCGTACTGGTCTTAAGCCCTGTTCTGTACCAAGCAAAACAAAGCTATGGCTCTGCAAAAGGGTTTAACGTTTACTAGTCTAAAAGCAGTTTGTTTTCTAAACAGAACAGCAACTTCTCATAGTTTTGTTGCAAAGAAAAAACACTGTTCCCATTAGAATTTTCCTGCTAGTCCTTACAGATTCTTTAAATAAAGAGATGAAAACTGGCATATATTGAATTCCTTTTTGCTCTCGCACTTCACATTTCCAACATTTTCAAGCACTTACATTCACATATTAACAAAAGATTTCACACTGGTCCGTATCATGTAGGGAAGGAAAATAAAAAGTAAATTCACACAAGAAAGCCAGACAAAGAGGAATCTTCATTTGCATCTAGGCAACATAATGTTCCTTTCTGGACAGTGTTGGAACAGTGCGTACGCTCTCCAGCTATCAATCTTACTTTCATGGTATTGTCCTCTTTATCTCTGTATTGCAGCAACCTATAAAAATGCTAACATTCCTAAACATTTAGAATACCTAATTAAGTGAAATGCACATGGCTATATAATTATGACATTAAAAGGTAAATTAGCACACAAATGGGAAACACGCAACATTCAACACTTCATTTCTTACAAGAGCTGCTTTTCGAAATCCTTTACTTCTCCTTAGAGGCACTGATTTACAACATGACTTAAGCTCTTAAGTGCCCAAGTTGCTTTTAATACCAAATCTTGGGCTCCAGAATGAGAAATGTGATTTTGGGAACATTATTCTTGGTGCACGCATTAGGCAACAGATCAGAAGTTTCCCTGAAAGAATTACAATTGCATTTCTAGTGAAGTCACTACACTGTCAGAAATCACCAACCACAACGCGCTATTTTTAAACCACTAGTTTAAGCCAAGGGCTTAAACCTTCCTTGAAACTAGTGACCTCAACACTAAATTAAGCTCATGGTTCAAATAACGTTCATTATAGTAGTAGAGGAAAAACCTTTACAGATTTCCAGCACACTGAAATATGCAATATAAAAAAACCCCACAGAAAAACCAAAGCAAGCAATTTATTTCCACCTTTACCTGGAAACTAGTTAGATACGTATAGATCCATAGTGAACCTCTGTCCCAAAGGCCCTGCTGTATAGCAGAACCGCCACAGTTTGTAAAAAAAAAAAAAAAAAAAAACAACCAACACAAAACACAAGGAAAAAACCAAAAACCACTTTGAATATAAGTTTTCATTATTGATCTTAAATTTGAAGGACAAAAGAGTTTTTCTTTAAGTCCAAACACTGGGAACGAGCATAAAAAAAGCCTGTATTTTGAAGTGCTTTTTGAAGGTCTGCAATATGAGGACACTGAATAGCAGAAGTCCACAAAAAAGTCACAAAGGGTGTTTCCTACCACATTTTTGATAGGGAACAGACCTTATTCAGTCACTATGAAGTTCAGCCTGGCACTGGGTCTTGTCACACAGATTTCTTTATTAGGCTCAATGGCAGGCAGCAAGCACAACTGTGTAACAGTCATCAGCCAGCACATGAAAGAAAGGTTACAGGCCAACAGCTGAAATCCAATGGATTCCAGGCAACGTCTCATTTACACACTGCATAGTGCGTTTCTTGTTGGCCATCACCTTTACTGTGTACTTTTAAAATCAGTTATTTTATACTAAAAAACGGCAATGAATAGTAACGCTGTTTTCGACCTCTCTATATATTTGCAGATTTCCCAGCGTGCGTGCTCCTCACCTCCTTATCCCCTTTCCTGCACAGTTAACATAGTCTTTAGCTGTCTTTGCGGACTAAAGGTATTTTACTCATCAGAATGATCTAGCTGGATGACTAATACAATATTTCTCCATTACTTTCACCTGAGCAGCTACAATAGTATTATTCAGGAATACAGAGTTCTGTAGATTTGCACACTAACTACGTAACAGAAACTTAATGCTGCACCCAAAACAGCCCAACTGTACTTAGAGAACCTTGACTTGAAAGCACGTGAACAAGGGGGATCAGGAATTGTATCAGAGTACCACATAATCAGAAACATCATCCCATCGCCCACATTGTCAAAGACACTGTTGCAAGCATGATAAATTTTTGGTTAAATAAAAGAATAGCATCGCTTAAAGAATAATTTTTCAAATGAAATAACACATTTTCTTCCTGAAAATAACTATGTCTTGAAAAGAATACTCATGCACCTTACCATCCATTCAGATATAATTACATCCACTTTTTCCAAAGGCAGATCTACTTCTTCGATTCTTCCTTTGACTAATGTAATGATATTTTCAAGTTTATTTAATCTGCAAGTCACAACATAAACAAATTAGTTTATATTTCCAATTTATGCTGTCAAGAGAGATATACTGATGTCTATATTTTGCATTTCTCCCCCCAGTAACAATTGTGCGGGTGTTTTTTTTTTTTAACTAATCAAGAAAGCACTAAAATGTAATATTCCTCTTCTCAGTTATATTTCAGAGGGAACGTTTCCGAGTATCCAAAAACTGCAGCAGATTAAGTGCCAGGCAATGATTGCAGACAGTAGATCTGTATACCTCCAATATGCTGTGCATGGAAATGTGTAAGCTTCAGAAACCAGGAAAACAGAGAAGAGGACAATTTAAAATGACGCTCTTTACTTAGAGTTGCTTGTTCCCGGTTCTCCTTCTTTGACCCCTGTAGCATAAGTCTATAGTGATTAGAGCCTACTCATCACACTAGGATAGCGATGGAAATTAACTTCCTTACAAAGCTGTTTTTCACGGCTTGTTTTTTTATTTAACAAAACTAGCTGCAAAGTCACTGAGAACAAACATTCCCTCTAGATCAGTATTCCACAGTTATTTCACAATAAAGGCATCCTCCCCACTGTGATTTTGGCAAAAATCATCTGCAATGTTTAGTAACTACAGTAATCAGGTATTACCTTATATGCAAGTAATGGTACAACCATCCTGTATAAGGAAGAAGGTACTGTGACAGGACTACAGTTTTTGAAAGAAAAACGGCATGACAGTGAAATTACTAAATATGTGATACTTGAAATTTAGTCTTTTTCTTCTTGGCAAACCATATTAGTCTTTTTTGTACATATCGTTATTACAATAGCTATTGTTATAGAGGGCAGAAAAGTATTCCCACCAAAGAAATTTATCTTTCCATTGCCGTTCTTATCTCTGCCCCTTCCTTCCCTGTCCTGATATCTTACTCTTACATTCTGTCTGGCTTTCAATGCAGACTAGTAATCACATTAAAAATTCAATCTAAAAGACAATGGGAGAACGACCAGAATGAAGGAAGGGAAAAGACGGGGTCAAAGGGCTACTTGAACATGTGGCCTGCTGGAAAGATCAATTAAACACTCTACACACGACAGTCTTCTGTTAGAAGAGTAGCAGTTCATCACTAATATCATACTTAATGCTGTAAACAGAAGTAAAACCAGAAGTTCAAAGCGAGAAATAAAACGCTAAAGAGCTATCACCTACAACAATATTTTAAGAAGGACAAAAAGAGATCTAAGGATAACTTCCTAAATGACCACATAAAATGACATGATTTAAAACAAAAGAGAGGAAAAAGACTAATTCATTACATACTTGTTTTCAATTGTAAGGTATTAAAAAAAAAACCAAAACCCAAACCAACCAACGTAGTTTTCACATTGTAGGAAAAACTGCCGAGATGCTTTTTAGGAAGTATACTTCAACTTTCTATTCTAGCGTAAACAGTGATGAACGACAAAAATCAAGTCATTAACTGCACTAGAAATTTATGGGCAGCTATTCACAGTAAGAAAAAGAGAAGGCAAGCATTTAGTTAAAAATAAGTTTACTATGTAACCTTGGGGAAAAAATCATGCCACTCAGGCCACTTATTCCAGTTTACTTCCACACAAGGGCTGCACTATTTCTAGCAATTAGCGTGCTAGAAATGAGCCTGAATTCTGGGAGGGACAAAAGCTCTCGAGCACATTCTTTAATCACAGGTGGAGGCACACTGCAGTAGTCATTTTTAAGCAACAGAGAGTTGTTTAGTATTCCAATAAATATTCGTTACTCCATTACAAGTTTGTCAGCTTTATTCCTTTAGGAAAAGTAGGTTTAACATGACAAATATAAATTGTTTTGATGCGAACTGAAAGCTTTAATGTGAATTGAACCTTTTATAGCAGAAGGTATCTATAAACGTGTAGCCCTAGCAATGGTTCACTGTGTACTTCAAGTGGCAATTCATCACTCTCAAGAGTTTAAGAGTTTTGATTTGTTGTTTTTCTTAAAGGCTTGCCCTTCTCCTCACCAAAGATAATACGTGTTGGCTGATACTTCTATCCTCCTCTACGTACAAATAACATACAAAGGACTTTCTGTGCACTTGTTGAAAGATATGAACAATCCTAAGTTTGTCATCTAGTACATTAGAAATAAAACACCATTTCATATTTGTAACCGCTCTGCAGATGTCAAGAACTCCTGGGAAAAGTTCTCTTTAGAGAATGAGTTCTTGTGCCATAAAAGCCTTTTGGTTGAAGTTGCACCTAATGCTTAACATGGTACTTTTCTTAAACAGGCATTAATTTAATAGAATAATTTTACAGCATCCAAGTGTGCAGTGTTGCATCTCCAATGTGTGAAGTGGTATCTAACCTAAAACTTTTGCCTAGACAACCTTATTTCTGTACGATTTAAGCTTGCGTAAAAACTGCCAATCCCAAATTCCTCAGTATCTACCTTGACTTTCTTTTCCACAGTTGCTCTTACAAAAACAACCAAAACAAAAAAAACCTACACACCTCAGCTACCAGCAGTACTCACCTACATTTCTCTACCTCACGCTAGGAAATTCTTTTTAAGTCTTCAGATGACATTGCTTCATTTTTACATATACTCAGTCTCCCATAATATCCTCTATAGGTAAATTAGTGAAATTTGGAGTGGATAAATGAACCATTAATGGGTGGAAAGCTGTCTAGACCATGAGGTTCAAGAGGTGAGAGAAGCAGTACAAAGACTAACTGCCAGCCGGGTACCAGATGTATCCAATGGTAACGGATATGTCTGGTTCAATGCTTGTTCTAATACTAATTAACACCTTTATCAGTGACCTAATGGGACAGAATGCACCCTCAGCAAGTCTATGGATAATGCTGAATTGGGGGTGGGGGCGGGGAGCTGATATGCTAGGGGGTAGGGCTGCTATTTAGAGGGACCTCAGCCTGTAGAAACCTCAGAGATCCAGCAAAGGCAAACATGAAGACCTGCACCTTGGCTGGAATAACCCCATGAAACAGTAGAGACTGGTTCCTGCTGGTTTAGCAAGCAGAACTGATTTCCTTCCCACCCTGCCTTGATGAGGGGCTGAGTGAACAAGTTGAACATAAGTCAGCAGTGTGCCCTTGTAGCAGCAGGTCAAAGAAAGTGATGTTTCCCCTCAATCTGACACTTGCAAAACTGCATCTGGAATATAGTGTCCAGTTGTGGGCTCCCAGTAGAAGAGAGACATTGACATACCAGAGCAAGTCCAGTGAAGGGGCCACCAAGATGACGGGGGGCTGAAGCACATGACATACAGGGAGAAGCTGAGAGAACTGGGTTTGTTCAGCCTTAAGAAGGGATGGTTAAGGGATGGGTTTCTGATGTCTTCCTCTGCCCAGCAGAAGGATGAAGGGAAAACAGAGCCAAGCTCTTCTCTCATATCACAGGGACTAGATCAGAGGCAAGAGATACAAGCTGCAACAATGGAAATTACAATTTCATTTTCAAAAGTCAAACAAGACACATTTTCCAGA
Source organism: Fulmarus glacialis (assembly GCF_000690835.1). Taxonomy (NCBI): domain Eukaryota; kingdom Metazoa; phylum Chordata; class Aves; order Procellariiformes; family Procellariidae; genus Fulmarus; species Fulmarus glacialis. The sequence continues at coordinate 18,977 of NW_009216077.1, read as the reverse complement.
AAATGGACTGGCAGCAGTCAGTTGGAGCCTCTGCAGCAAGGCAGCACTGGCCCTATGCTGACATTAGAAGGAAGGTCTGGGAAACATCCTATCTTAACTACAGCCCTGTTTTAATTACCTCTATCAGAGGATCAAACGACTGCACATCAAAACCTGTGTTAATTCTTCGGACAAAGGAGGACTTCAATAAAAGACAGACTGAGTGATAGGTCATCATTAACTAGTAACAGCATTTTAATAACTTTTTACAGCAATATTTACCATACTTTTCTTGGAACTTCTCCTACCGAATTATGTCCATGGCCTGATAGACAATTTCAGATTGGTCGACTCCAATCACTTTCTTCGCGCCTGCTTTGGCAGCAAACATGGACAGTATTCCAGTTCCACAGCCAACATCCAAAACCACCTGAAAGGAATAAGATGTTTATTTTTACCTCCATTTATTTCCCTTGCTATAACTTTTTTTTTAACACATCTTTCTATATCAGTGAGATACCATATCCTAACAGAAGGAACAAACGGTAGCATCGAGTCTTACTATTACATTCAGAGATATCCAAGTCAAACTACAGTTCTAACTCCACACCCTCCATTACCTTTTACAGATAGACAACGAAGCAGACTAGCTCCAGCTGCAGATGAACTCAGTCCCATGGGAAACAATCACAAGCAATTATTTGGGCAACAATTAAAAAGTTACTTGAACAGGAGAAACAGGAAATTAGAGCCTGAACAATTTTAATCAATGAATCACTAACGATTTAATTTAGGACTGCCACTGAAAAAACATATTGTAACTGCAGTTTCTCATTAAGAGTCTATTCAGAAACTTTATTTAGGAATCCTCTGCTAGAAATGGCCACAGTGCCTCCAAAGAGCTATGGTTCAAGATGACTAAATTTCCAAATAGTAAACAGCACAACCTTAACACCTGGAAATGTTTTCTGTCTAACACTATTTATAATCAAAATAGGACCAAAAAAATATCCAGGAAGATGAGATCCCTAAGTTTTCACGAAAGAAAAATAAACTTCATCATTACACTTGAAAAAAGTACACTCAATAGCAACAAGACTCATGCAAATGCTTGTTTTTGATATCTCACCTATTAGCTACTGTAGGAACACTGAAAAGTTTAAAAATGCGAAGTGACTAAGAAAATAGTACCAAATATATTAATTAATAGAGATGAGCTGTCAGCAGTGTTGAACTTCATAAAGCAGAGATTTTACCAAGCAGCCTTGTTCAGGCCTCAGTATCATAATAATCATAGTATCTTTCTTCTAACAGCTGGAAACTTCTCAACAGCTTAAAAAATAACACTCTTAATCTTTAGATTTTTAAGCTACCAGTTTCACATTTGACAGTTTCACAGAAACACAGAATATTTGAGGTTGAAAGGGACCTTTGGAGATCACCTAGTCCAACCTCCCGCTCAAAGCGGGGTCAACTAGAGCAGGTTGCTCAGGACCATGTCCAAACGGCTTCTGAGTACCTCCAAGGATGGAGACTCCACAACCTCTCTGGGCAACCTGTGCCACTGTTCAATTGCTCTCACAGTATAATAGTGTCTCTTGATCTTTAAAGGCAACTGCCTAGAGTTCAACATGTGCCCGTTGCTTCTTGTCCTGCCCCTGAGCACCACTGGGAAGAGTCTGGCTCTACCTCCTATACTCCCCCCACCACCAGGCATTTACACACACTGATAAGATCCTTCCCGAACCTTCTCTCCTCCAGACAAAACAACCCCAGCTCTTTCAGCCTCTCCCTCTACCACAGATGCTCCAGGCCCTTCATCACCTTTGCGGTCTTTCACCGGACTCACTCCACTACGTTCACCTCACTCTTGCACTGGGGAACCCAGCACTGGGCACAGCACTCCATAAGTCATCTCCCTGGGGTACAGACATCTCCCTGGGGCTGAATCCAAGAGAAGGTTCACCTCTCTTGACCTGCTGGGGACAAGTCTTCTTCCTAATGCAGCCCAGGAGGCTGGCTGGCTGCCTTTGCCGTAAGGTTGTGTGTTTCTGGCTCACGGTCAACGCTGGCTCACAGTCAACTTGGTGTTGACCAGGACCCCCAAATTCTTTTCTGCAAAGCTGCTTTCCAGCCAGTTGGCCCCCAGCCTCTTGTTGATGCGGGAGGTTGGACTAGGTGATCTCCAGAGGTCCCTTTCAACCTCAAATATTCTGTGTTTCTGTGAAACTGTCAAATGTGAAACTGGTAGCTTAAAAATCTAAATCCCCTCTGCAGGATTTTGCATTGCCCTTTGATTGTCCCAAGCCCTTCGCACAGGACCCCAGTTGGCCATTTCTCCAGCCTATGGAGGTCCTTCTGAATGGCAGCACAATCACGTAATATATCAAGCACTCTTCCCAGTTTTGCATGATCTGCAAATTTGCTCAGAGTGCCTTCTGTTGCATTGGTGAGATCATCAGCCGTCTTACTGTTAGACTTCTACCTAATATAGTTAAGCTTTACTAATGATCTTTAAAACTAAGCACTAAACCCAAAAAAGTTCTGAAATCTGAAAATCAAAACAGTTTCCTAAACACTATTTACAGTCACTTGTATCATGCACAGCATTTAAACATTAACAGAATCAGAACTGTAAAGACAGACTTCCTTTCCCATAGAAGAAACCTAAACAAGAGGGTAAGCACAACTTATAAAACACTTCTAAAATAACGGGAACATTGAGTCAGAATTACTAGTCATAAAAATAATTTATTAGAAAGGAAAACTACCTTATTTCACTGTCTCTCCTTAGCACAGCATCCAGTGTTGTAAAAGCTGTCCTCACAGCTTTCACGACATTAAATTTTCTTCCAAAGAAGGCATCAAATCACTCAGTAATCAATCCCACACTTGAGAATTACAACCCCATTTTACAAGATATTTCAAGGCAATAATGCACCCTACCGAGAAACTTTCTGGCTTATGAACATTCTTGTTTTGGCATAACAAAAACTTGCATGTGCACTTTTAAATTTCAGCTGACAAGCAGAATCGAAGTACTTGAATGCTCTGCACTTTAGGTCTGCTTGCCTTGCATACAATTCCATACATTTTGATGATGGATGCAGAACGATGATTCTGAAGCCAGCACGAATAAAATTAGCCTGGGAAGCAATGACTGAAGAGTTGACTGCCACCTGTCTTCATAGAGCAACTTACAACCTGGAATCAGACTAGAAAACATTAGCGCGATGAATTTTTTTACAGCATCTCGCGTAGAGGCTGGCCACAGAAGCTGCAGAGTTACTTGTTCCACTTGGAACTCTTTGCAGCTATGTTCCAATAGGAGTCAATTCTACATCTCATTCACAAGTTACATGCGAGTATGTAATGGCTACGGAAATCCCTCGGCTGAAGTCTTCTGGAGAAAGGAATAGAAAGTAAAAATCAATATTCTTGCAGCTGCTGAAATCTTATGCCCCCTAACATCATCTATTCCAACACTTTACCCGTGGTAGTTAACAAAATTGCTGAGCCATGAAAGCTGGAAGTCAGAGCCAAAAATAAACCTCTGTGAAAGAATGATCTTGATGTACAGTTGCATGAAAGAGAGCAATCACCACAAATTGGAAAAAAATCAAAACAGACACCACTTTGGACAGCTGCCCTGGTCACTTAAAAACCCAGATGGAATTCATCTAGCTTTAGACAGGGGATGGGGGTGGAGAAAAAGGCACATGAGAGAAAATATACAAGCTGGAACACATCTGAGGAATGGAAAGACAAGCAGAATGATCACCGATTAGCCTAAGGACAAGGGTCTACAGCTATCGCATTCTTGCAGTGATCACATATGGCCTCGCACCAGTGATCTGGAGCAGCTGGACTGGCCATTTGACTATACCATAATGTACTGCAGCATCACATCCTCCTCTGCAGTCTAATCAGAACTGATATTCTACTTCTAGCAACAGAAAAAAATTACTTCAAATTCAAAAAACAAGGAGGTCAGGTCATTTGGCCAATTCATTCCACCAATGAACTTCTAGTAGGAACAATGTTTAAAACCTCATTTTTTCCCCTCAGTACGGCATTGATGCCTGCCTTAGACTTCTGTTCTACAACAACAACTAAGGCATGGCAGTAGTGCTTTTCTAACCAATTATTTTTCCACCAAAAAACACTCTCGCTGTAAAATGGATCACATTTCCTTTTACTGAGTAAGGCCACCTTAACTACTCCTGCTCGGTAATCTAAATTGTCCTATTCTCATCTCAAGTACATCTGACAGGTTGAAATAAAGGCGGCAAGCAGGATTCATTCAAGTTTTAATAATTTCTCTTGAAAGCTGAGAGCGAACAAACGAATCGACTGGTTCTGAATAAAGTATGCATAATAAACAAACCTAGATATTCTGTTTTCATCTGTTACCATGCAATCACACCTCTTTGGGATACTGCAGATTTGCACCAAAAGCTAGGACGATCAGTGGGGGTTTTTTTTTGATCACTATTTATTTTCTAGGGAGGAATACCATATGGGAGTTCTAGGAAATACAGTATCAGACTTTTACTCCTTTTTAAAATTGTAATCAAACTTTAATGGACAACAGCCTATTTCCTCAAGTTGGAAGTTTCACTCATTAATATGGTTCTGAGAGCATCATATGATACATAAATTAAGCAAAATATCTTAACAGTTCCTTCAGCAGAAGCCTGTAAAAGATGCCACTTCAAAGCTAGATCTCTGAAAAAAATCCCATATATCCTCCATAACAGCATACCAAGTGAAAGCTACATTTAGTCAGACACAGAAGTTAAGTGGGGCACTGGTCACCTCACTGGAAGCTGTTGGGAACTCAAAGCAATTGAAAATCTTTCTTTCCATTCAGCCTCAACACACTGTGATGGGTTTGGATACACTATGAACTTGAGGCAATCCTGATCAAAAAAGTGCCGTAAAAACACTGAGTTCAGAAACCAGTTTGTAGACGTTATGATAATAGACAAGTTTTTCTTTAAAAGTTGAATGCTTTCACGTGAAGTAAAAACACAGATTAAGCACACACATTTTCTAGCTGATTCCTGAGCAAGTGCATCCACAGCTGGGGTTGAAACAACATTGTCTAGAACAGTTCACCCACATTTTGTTTCAAATGTTACCAGTAAGTCCACATAACAGAGGAGAAATACAAGCAGTTCTGAAAAATTACTGTTCCACTAGGACATACATTCCATGTAACTCAAGACCAGTCTTAGCCTGTGAAAACCTGCAGTTATCAATTTTAGGGGCATCTGTGAAACTAAATTTCTCCCAATAAAGTTTTCTTTCCTTTATTGATCTTTCTGCTTTGTTGGATGAGCTGCCCAGCTATGCAGTCACCTGCATCTTTTAGGTAGCTGACAGCATAATGTTTCTACAACACTTTTGCTTTTTCTCTCATTTTAACTAAAAAGCTTAGAAATGTCTAGTAGAAACAGGCTTGTGACATGGATTGAAGCAAAAAGGAAGAAAACTCTTTTCCTAATATTTTTCTGCTGTAGTTGCCAAAAGAAAACAGAGATAAGACATACAAAGAGCACGCACTATCTACCTTGAAAAATCTCCCGCCTAGGACAAAACCCTAGCTAGCCCAATTTCCAACTGAGGAACTATCAGATGGATGCACTTCTATTACTTCCACAACTATTCTGAAGCCTTGTATTATTAACAAAGTCTCAATCAAAACCAAAATAAAAATCAGCAGCTATTGCCTTCCATAAATCTAGACATCCTGGTTTCACATTAAGAAATATCCATACACAGCCTAAGAATGGTAAGCATTAAGTAGAGGAAAGCTAATCCAGAATAGAAGGCTGCACAGCATAACTCAGAACACAACGTCAGAAATAGCCAGCACAAATACAGAAGACAAGGGGATCATAACTGTGCAGAGGTCATAACCACAGTAAGATCATAAACACAAGCCAGTGCCATCCCTCCTCACTGCAAGTGAAATACTAGTTCCTGGTTCTAAGTCCCTTAATAATAACCTAGTCGGGAGACACTAAACAACACTAATTCAGTTAAGTTAGTTGCATATGAATTCTTCCCAGTTCTAATTACATGGTGCTTCTAGAATGTTTTTACTGTATCAGGCACAAATTGAAAGTCACTTAAATTCTGGTAAAGAGGCCCTCTGAGATAGATTCCACGTAATATACCGGACAAGAAAGGCTCAACTTAACCCGGCCAACATAATTAATGCACATCCCGACATGGCACACAGAACAACGACAACAGCAATGAGCACTTCTGTTATCAGCACTTTGCACCCTCCAGCAGTTGAATAGCACTCTGCCACCTAATAAAGCAAGAGTACAGTAAATCAAATCTTGTCAGTGCGATACTCCATTCCCAAAGCTACAAAGTACCCAACCTGAAGGATTTCTACCACTTGAGAAAAAATAAAGCGCAGAAATTATTGTATTTTCTGAGCTGTTTTACCTACCTTGTCCTTGAAGATATGTGGGTTTTGATAGATAAAGTCACGATAGCTCTCTGTACGCACTTTATCCTATGGTTGAAAGAACAAAAAACAATGTTCGTTTTTTCTACTTACGTACAGCATATTGTTCAAAAATGCTGAGAAACTTGCTTTTTAACTTGGCCTAAAGATGTTTTGTGGCTCCTGTACTTATAAGGGCTCTGCAATCACGACACTTTCCATACTATATTCTTTCAGAATTTATTGTCTTTGCAAATGAAGCCAGCTGAGCCTCTGGAGGAAAAACAATTAACTAACTTACATTTTTCTGACCTGCTGCATTTGATTTTGGATGTTTCAAAGTTCTTAATACCTCTTCACCACTTTCCAGGAACAGTAGTAATAGAGGAGCAATACTGCATCAACTTTACCTAACAACCTTCTATACAATTGTAAAAAATTGAGTCACGAGCTCATAAAACGGTTCATACTTTTTTCCTCTGACACTCCTGTAACACAGATACCTTAAAAAAAATTTATGGATCAGATTAACCTTTTCTATTTCTGAACAAACTGCAAATTTGCAAACCTGACGACAAATTAGTAATTGAAGCTGTACAGCTCATTCTATGAAAGCCCAATATAATAAATGAACAAACTTAACTGTAATACAACACGACCTGAGAAACTGGAATGTTTTCAAGCATATAATTAAACATTTACAGTATCTTCGTATATGAAAGCTAGTAGTATAGCTCAATCTACCAGCAAGGTAATATATTAAAACATTGATTCTCTTAATATGCACCAGCAGGTACACAAATTGACAGCCAAGTATAGGTTTTGGAATTGCTGTTGCAGTTCAAGCGTTAGAGCAAAGTAAAAGAAAAATTTGAAGCACTTTTCATCTAGTAAAGACAAGTCTACAAATAATACTGAAGTATAAAATCCAATTGCTTATATTCAAGTTAACATTTTTCTACTATGGCAGGTAAGAATTTTTAGAAACACTAGAGAAACTAAAGAAATTTTCTCTAGTGAGAAAGAACACAGTCTATTTTATCAGAAAAAAAAGATCAAAAAACAGAGACTGAGAACAAAGGACGTTCATAAAAATTCTGGAGACAAAACAAATTATTTTGAGGCTTGAAAATCCTAAAATCCAGTTTTAAGTTTAGGAGGATTATCACATACACACAGAGCCCAAAGAAACAGTTAGGGATGATTTTAGAAAATTGTACTTTAAAATTATACATAATTAACATAAATAAAAAATATTGGGATCCTTTAAAATCATATTGGTTTACTATGACATTATATTCAGAGCAACTATTTTTAGTACTTCACCTCTATTGCAGTATATAATAAGATTTGCTGAAATGACCAAAAAAGTTTAAAAAAAAAAAAATCAGAAGGTTCAACATCAATCGAGAAAGCAGTCAGCTGGAAAGCTTTCAGCCTTACATCCTGCTCACTCACATCGCCTCAGCACTGCCCCAACTTAATCAATACAATTCTAGCTGCTGTCTCTACTATATGCACTGCTGCTCGAGTGAGCCACAGTCATTCACTTCAGGTCTCTCTAATCATCAATTCCACTCTCTCACTCACCATTTCGATGTAATGCTTTGTTTTGCTTTGTTTTTAAATAAAATGGTAAGGAAATTTATTAAGATGAGTAAGAAATTCTCTCAAAAAAAAATAGAACAAGGGAAACACTAGCCATTTGGCCAGTGTGAAGTGACAACACTCTTCCCCCATCTCTGAAGTATTTGCAGCGAAAAAGCCAAATTGAAACTTCATCCTACCACTACCAGGCATAAGAAAAAAAAAGGTTTCAAAACTGAACAGCGTCAGAAACAGAATTAAAATTCAGACAGCAAGACTCCTTTCATAAAAATTTCAATGTAGCAAGCCATTGTGTTTATTATATAAAAAAGTTAAACATAAAAAAAAAAAGAAAATCAAAGTGAATGCCCAGCATATAGGAAAAAGTCAACGCAGGTGATAAAAATCAATTGCTTTCCTATGTTTAGGAAAGTCAAAAGCCTTCTTAAAAGCATTCTGACAAACATTCCCTGAAACCAATAAAATACGATTTTGTACGAATTATCTTGTGTAGAGATGCAGAATTATTACAAACTTTATTAGCAAACAGAAAGGCTTCCTCATCCAATAGCGTATAACATCTCAGATGACACCTTTATACAACTGCAATACCAAACTTTTATCATTTTTATTTATCTTCAAGACTCTAGACTACACATTTTGGAAAACATTATTCCACCTCTGCAGAAATCTCTGTGCTTCTGTAAAATCCACCCCCTTCCTAAAATAAACCTCATGCTTATACTATTCCTAACACAGATTTATGTGCATTTCTACATTGGGGCCACTCAATGATACAAAAAGCAGAAAACTTTATATGCTACCTGTATGGACAAAGTCACTTCACAACTCTGTATTCTATCGCTACATCAGGCAGGAATTTTATTTATTTCTGTCTTAAAGTGATAAAACTGACTTTCTGACTTTCACAACTATGATACTTTCTCTGAAAGGAAGCATTAAGATATTTTGATTTTCATGTCAATTATAAGTTGTTGGGTTTTGTGTTTGGTTTTTTTTAAAGTTAAAAGGGCATACACAGGTTTGCCTTCAAAGAGTTTTAAGCCTTAATTATTTTATCTTTATCATATAAAAGAAGCATACAAATTTTTCCAGCTGTTCAATGTCATGTCATCAATACACTGCACTGTGCACAAATGCCAACAATTTCTGTTTACCTAATGCAATAGGAAACCACAATATTTGAGAAGTGGGTTTGCCTGACAAATTTCAATTGTTAGGAAAATATAAACCAAAGAAAAATATTCACTGTCTGTACCATGTCCTATCCCTTATCTTTTAAGCACCCAGGAAAAAGCTGCTTTGGGCAAGGTAAGGTTGTGGTACAGATATTGTAATGCATCTTCAAGCATATCTGTAGAGTAAATGATTTTATGTTTCTAATGCTTCCCATAGAGTAAAGAGAATTTATACGAAAGAAATAAAGCTGGAAAAAGATCTCTCAACCCAACTCCTAGGAAAAAACTATCATGTATAGAAAGGGTTAAAAATGCAGCTGCTCTGCAGTATATTTATGGGCACACAGCCCACTTCATTCCCGCTTTCCTCTTTAGCCCTACTAGGATGCAGTTGAGATGACTTTCTAACCTTTAGCATCTCTTCGTGTATCCCATAATGCCCATAGGAGCTGAAGTAAACACCATCCTCATCCTCCTGAAGGTCTGCAATGGCGCTGGATGACGAGCTGCTCCTGACATCTGCGTTCATCACAAAATCCTGCGCAAATTGTCTGTAATCAATTTGAAATATACCCTTGAGACACGTTTATGGGACCATGAAGAGGAGGCGGAGGTGGGGGGGGAGAAGGGGCTTGGGAGAGATGAGGAACCCAGCCTGCCCAGGGGCTCTGACAACAATGGCATCGGCTTTGAGCGTGCACAACCTCCCTCTGCCGGCTCCTCAGGCTGCTGCACCGCCCGTCTCCCGCCATCACCCTCCTGCCACCTCTACTTTCTGCTTTCAGCCAGCAAGTATCAGCAGTGAAACATTCGGACTTCATTTCTAAGGAGGAATTATCTATTTGGCACTCGCTGGTACAACAGCTCGTACCACGGTGGTCCAAGTCTACAGGGGATAACGTGCATTTTAAGCCATGAAACAGAGATATGGACTCAGCGCAACAAACAACACTTAAGAGCTGTACATCATACATCACTGCATGACTAGTGGAAGGTTGAAGAAAGCACTTTAAAAAACGAAGCATTTGCGTGGAAACAAGAGCTTAAAATTAAATTTATTTTAATTTCGCTTTTATTCACATGCTGCTACTTATTTTTCCTCCTCCATGGCCTCGCTTTCCTAATACGCATGTTCTCTTCTCATTTCTCAAAGCAGTTTTGATGACAAAATACACAAATCAAGGGGTTTACCATGAAAACACAATTAAAAGTTGACAAGCGAACAGCTCGTACTATACCCACAATGAAGTAAAAAAGCAAACATGCTTCAGCCGGACAGTATTCCTCCCAGGTCTACAGTCCAACATCTACAAAACTTGCATCCTAGACCACTCCAAAGCAGCCAAAGCTCACCTTCAACAGAGGTTATACTCTCTTAAACAGGAACTTAATGTATAGAAGCGGTAGGTAACATCTCATTACCAGTACCATCCTTACAGAACCACAAAACCAAAAATACTATTTCAGTCCTGACATGTCAAACGCTTCTGTGCTTAACCAGTTTGAATGGGAAGAGAAGGTGGTGAGGGAATTCGTATTAAAAGTTAGCCAATATCAGAGACTTCCTACGCTTGCTGACATACAGGTAAGATCCAGATCTTATTTTTAATATTGCTCTTTACCATGGCAGTTTGCATCTTCCTTACTTTTAGATAAATATCAAAATGATAAAAATTGAAACTTATAAAAAATCGATTCCATGACACACAATTAAGCATAATTAGCATTTCGTAAGATTTAAACCCGACTTGAAATTCAAAATTATTTAAAATTGATTCAGCCAATAGTTCCTCCAGCCTATGCATGCAACACAAGTACCAAACAAACTCTAGAGACAGAGCTGCCCTCCTATCTTTTTAATCAAGAAAAAAGAAGATAAGTAAAACCAAAAGCCATCATCTCTAAACAGGGGACAGATTAAAAAATTCAGGATATGCAAGCCATGCTCTTAAAACTCTAAGTTACATTAAATGCTAGAGGTGACCTGATTTATAGAACTGTTACCTTTTGTGGGGGGAAACAAAAGGTCACTACGCCTCCAGCTACCTGTCCTTGCTTTTTACCCCTTTCAATTCTCCTAATGCTACAAGTTTACTCAGTCTAGCAAACTTAGAAAAACATTTCCACAGAAATTACTTTATATTAAACTAGTGAGTGTCCTCATACTATTATTCCCAGGCTCAGATGACAAAAATCTCCAGGGAGCTGCATGACTGATCCTGAACGTTAAAAAACCTAAAATATTTTTTCCACATCTTGGAGAGCAAGACCTGCATAATGCAATCATGTTGCAGCTGAAAGAAGTTACAGTTACTTAGACTCCCAAGAAGTCTCTGTAGATAGTTATAGCATGAGAAAGCTCCTGGATCTGGCTTTTTTTACTCCAGAAGTTCAAGTCAGCCAACCAGCTGCTAAATACCAGTATAAACCTATTTCCATGACAGAAAACAACAGAAAAACAGGTTACTGTGGATTAAGTTCCTGTACACTATTCTTGCTCCGCATCAGACTTCCAAGCTATCTTTATTTCACAGAGGTTTACCTGAAAGGAAACCTGTCTCTTTCAGTGGAGTAACCGCCAACATGAATCAGTATCACTATGAATTACAGCATGTAGACTACTGCAATGCAACTGCTTCATCCGTCTATAATTTAAAACTGTGCTGCTTCATCAGATCTACATCTGGCTATTTTTGCTGCCAGCCGTTTCCTACATTGACAAAGAAAAATTAAAGACTCCCTTTTACTACAGCAGATGATTTGATATACTAACCTCGGAAAGAAATCTATATAAGCCTGACTGAAGTTTAGAGATCTGAAAACAAATTGCAACTGATGACCTCAAAAGATTTTTCTTTATTTTAAATGAAAAAGAAGGGAACAAGAGTAAGACAAGACGACACGCAGAAAAAAACCCAAGCTTTTCTAGTACAGTGACAAATTTCTTTCATTCTTATTGTTTATGATGAATTAACGCATAATGTACACAAAGAGAAAAGTGCTGTATGCTATAAAGTACAATTTGCAAAAGCTAAATCCAGCTGAAGACAAAACTGTTCATTTTTGACATGTGTAATTGTTCACAGCTGACTTGAATACATAAATTTATTTTGGAATACTTAGTTACTAATAACATCAAGTGTGTACTCTCAAACACACAACAAACCCTCAGATGTATTTCACAAAACAAGGTTTTTGCCGCTTTACTTTTCCACAGAAGAACATGAATTATTTTTCCAAGCCTCTGAAATACAGTTTCAGTTCTTCAGAGCCCAATCAGTGTGATCTTGAAATGACGTGTTTGCACAGGATTTAATCCTGCGTGACCCAAAAAGAAGTTTATATTCCCATTTTATCCATGAGCATCATCAATGCATATTTTGAAGACCTCAAGATTTACAAGTAGCACGTACAGGTATGGGGATGTCCTGATCTCCTGATTGCGATGCACCGCATATTCTTACCAACAGAACCCACAACTGAGACTGAAAATAAAAGTAGCTGAAAATTTCATTTATTAATTTCACTGAGGGTTTCTCCAAACTGTAACTGGATTCTACTACTAACAAACATTGTTTGGAGCCATCCCCGAAAATGCTGAGAGTCCCGTATTTAATCTGTCAATACCTCCCTCTTCTCCATTGTGTACATCTTCAATGTTTAAATTCGTATCTAAAGGACTAACGGCAAAGTGTCTGAAAAACAAAGAGTGGTCTGAAGCAAAATACATGTTTCTGGGCCATGTGCTATTTAGCTTTCCTAAGCATACTTTGCTCTTTCAGGTTTTGTGCAGTTTTTACTAATCATTGACAAGGTAAAAATCAAACCTACAGTCCCAACACATGTCATGAGTTTTATTCCGTAGTTACGTTCTACCACTTCTTTGAATTTCTATTGGTCTTTAAACATGAACATCTCATCTCACCTAAAATACATTAAATAAAAAAACCCCCAAAACTTCAGTTCAAACACTTACTTCATTTTTTGAAGATCATCTTGTGCTCTAGCCAAGGCTGCTTCTGCGAGTCTTGCTCTGTGTTCTGCATGTTTTAATTGTTCAAGCAGCACCATGGTATCATTTAAACCATTAGAAGGCAAAATGTTTGCAGGTTCACAAAGATCTTCAATATCTGATGAAATGGGGAGAAAAAAAAAAAAAACACCTACTAGTCATGTGTTGCTTCACAGCAGCTCATAAATATATGATGTTTTCAGTGTTGCTATTCTTGTCTTTAGATGATTTGTAGAAGTAGTCTGTTTTACAAGAAGCATCGCTGAATTTGATAGGACTAACCGCAGAACACAATACTACTCGGTAAAAACAAGTACGCTAGAAGCAAGCTCTAAGTTAATAAAGCAAATAAATCCAGAATTCAGGCTTCTTTAAATACCAGTGTTTGATTATTGATAAAAGAGACATTCGCTTTAGACTGTAATTAAGTTAATTACAGTCCTATCCTCTATTTTTCCAGTTACATTATTCTGAGGGCAAAAGGGCTGTTAACGGTAACGGTAAAAGGTAAGAATGTATCTAAATTTAAAATTTCTTAATAATTAAGACAGTAACTCAATTTTCAAACCAATTCCTTGGACTTTTATAAAGCTTATGAACACACAAAACTCAAGAGCACAAGCAGAACGAATCTAGATGAAACATTGCTTTTTAACTACCAGAACTCAGACTCAGCACTAGGCCCCATTCACCTCTTGCTAAATCAGCTGGTGATTTCAACAGACGTCAGTGGATTAAAAAATGGTGCTACTGTGTTTCTGGATATAGTAAGAAGTTACTGCCAGCTTATTGGGCAAAAGACTTCATTAAAAAAAACTTACATCTATTCCTTTTAATCATGGAAGACTGACTATTTGGCCCATGGGACCGAAACAAAGCACAGATACTTAAAATAAGATTTCAGAGGTTCAGATCACCCCCATAACACTTTAGTAACTGCAACAGCACCTCAAAGCATCTCAGAATTCTATAGCCTGGCCAAAGAGCACACATTAGGCAGGAGCTGATACAATGAAACGTGAAATCCCTGCAGTAACCAACCAATGTCCTCTACCACGCATTATCTCTGCCATCATGCAGCAGGGCTCGCTTAGGAAGGGGCATACCTGCATTCCAGACTGTACGAAGACGACAAAATCCACTAGCCCTAAGCACCTTATGGTTTAGGTGAAAGAAAGATGTACAATCAAGTGCAAAATAGGAAGAGAGTGGGAGGATCATGGGCTGCAAAAATAAGTTCAGAAGTCAAACTGAATTCTCTCAAGACCATCTGATGAACTGTCATGAGAGAGAAACTAAGGCTACTTGTACCGATTGCTAGAACCGCTAAAGAATCAGAACTCTTCTATGTAACTGCAGTATCTTACACTGGGCTGGTCCAAAATAGAACCTGTATAAAAGATGAAGATATTTTCAACAAGGCAAATTAATGCTCCTTACTTACAGCATATATTTTTGAATGAATGCATCTGATTTTAAATACCCTACATTTAGAAGCTTTAAAAGCTTCACAAATGTTCCCATGAAGCTTGGGTGGAGTGCCTCTTTGACCTGCTTAATCACTACATACAGCATCTCCGCTAAGAACATTGTATCTAAGTGAATGCAGATAACAAAACAGGGCTATGGAACTCTCAGCCATTAAAACCCAACACGTAACGTATGGTAAAAATTTCAGAGCGTGACTTAATGTCATGACTTCAGCTATTATATAGACTTTCTCATGTACTGAATAACGGTGACGATGCTTCGTAAGACAGGAACTCTGCTAATACCACATTTACCCCACAACACAGTATAGTCATGCTGAAACGTATTTATTTACCGAACTGAAGTAGGAGATCATCTTCTAGCTCTGGTTTCAAATATTCCTCTCCTTCCCAAGGCAGTGGGCTGCTGAGTGAACTCAAATATGCTGCTGTTGGTTTCTAGACAAAAGGAGAAGAGCATGTAAGCTCTTTGAAAACATCAGCACTTCAATTTCATTCAAGAAAATAAGGCAAAGATCTGTTCTTCCACCCATTAAAATAAATAGGATATTATTAAAGTAGCTTTGTAGGAAAGGCTGAGAAAAATGCTACTTTAAAGCATGACTAGTGAGAACAGTGAAAAAATGAACTTCTGGCTTCCATCCCGGCTCTGACAACAAGTACTCACCTCAGCATACTGACGCTACAACCAGGGCGACCAGAGAGTAGCGTAAAACTACACCTATGAGCTAGTCTGGGTCCCAAAGCCCAGGAAGCTACAGGATCAAGGAATTCAGTACAAGCAGTAAAGCACAGCAGATTGATAGACATTGAAGGATGCTTGTAGGATTACAGTGCTATCGGGAACCAGGTTTACTCAGGTGTTTGACTGTCAGACTCATAGCTTACAACAGGGCTAATCGACGTATTTCAGAAATGCTATAATCTCTCCTGTTTGCAACCGGGCAGTTAATACTTTGGCAAGAAAGGAGAGGTTAGATTCCGCACTTCAGTTTTTCTGTTTCTATGTTTACTCTGCATAGCTAGTTATGCCTTAAATAACTATTTGAGGATTTAAGATTTGAAGATTTAAGTAGAAAATGCTTAATTACGTAAGATGATATTAAGTCTCAACCTAAACTTTTACACAACAACCAAAGATCATACTTCAAAGTGACAGAATACGCAAGAGATACCCAGGTCTAACTTAAAACTGTAGGTTCCCATCAGCTTTCCTGATTCTGGTATCATTTTAGCAGAGATTAATTTTAGGTTCTGTGACCTAAGGGATCAGGTGTTGTCCTTACTAACAGTGCAGGAAGGGTCTGGCCAGCTCACATCCCCAGGAAAGACTCTTTTACACCAAAACGCACGCGAGGACTGAGAAACTTCCGTTACCAAGAAGCGAACCCATTACTGGAGCGAGACAGCAGAGTCAAAGGCCAAGATGAATTAACAAAACAACATGATACTACACAACGTGGGCTTTTTGCAAGTCTGAACACCCTATTCTGGAAACAATAAAACTCACATTAATTAAATATATTTAAAATGAAGACAACTTCACACCTAAATAAACTAATCAATAGCTACTTTAATTCCTGTGATTTCTTATTTCTACAAATGTAACACAAAATTTCATACAGTAACTAAAAAAAGGCAGATTGAAAGCAAGCATCTCGATTTCCCATTCTCCAGACGTAGATTATGGAAATAATAGGTGGCACACCTACCTTTAATCTAACAAAGTTTATTAGTTTAATGTATCCGTAAAAATCAAGTCCTGAAAAGAAAAGAGAAAGAAAAAAAAAAAAAAGAAGAAAGAGCTTCCATTACAGAAAACCCACACACATTTTACAATGATATGAATACGAATTACTTGTTCAATTGGCCAGCTTCCCTTTGGGGTGTACATCATTATCTAGGGCAGCCTTCCTATCTTAAGTTTGCCATTGACGCTTTTCTTCTCTTTAGGACCAAACCAGGAAATTCTCACCCTCAAGACAAATACGTTTGCTGCAAATTAAGAATGGCACATATGCAAACATGGCTTATGAACAGGGATTTCATTCATTTGGCAAACAACTGCATCAGGACAGCCACATTTATCTCCTACTAGCTACCTTGCTGATATTTTAGGCTGTTGTGCTCCTTTGTTCATAATTTTAGCTTTCTGCTTAATAAAACATAAACTGATCCTACTCATCAAGAATATATACCAATATTGATTTAAAACTGCCACCTTGCTCAGAAATAGCAGTAGTTTAAATGCAATTATGTACTCTTGTCAAGAATGGTGAGGATACTGCATAAACTCAAAATACCTTCCATTGGGTTTTATACAGAAAACAGACTAGATCTTACAATTTGACATGCAGATTTCTAAACGCTTCATGTGGTTCCCATCCCCTTATCTCTCTCTTTTTAATGCATGCTCTTAAAACAGTGTTTCTCCAACACTGTTCCCCTTCCCCTGCTTTCCAGTTTTCCTCTATATGCAGTAAGATATGGATTTCAGGCTCAGCAGTTCAGCACTTACTGAACTCTTCCGAAGCCCCCCCCTCGCTTCACATACATCCTTCTGTATGTACCTTCCTTCAGTCACCACCTTGGCCTAAATACATGACAGCTTCAAGTAAAAGCCAGCCTTAAACTTCACTTGGAAAGAATGAAAGAGATATAGGAAGGTATGCCTTCCTGTGATCACCTGAGAGAACATAAGCCAAGACTACAAACAGCTGCTTAAAAGACACCAGCAGTGCAGCCCAGTCACTGGACCTCTTGGTGGATACATCCACTTTGGTCTCTGCTAAGCTACTGAGCCCAACAACAGCATCACCAGCCAGGCAAGAGTTCCCAATAGATCAGGTAAAAAGCTCTTTCTCCAGCATGCAGTGGGCTGGCTCAGGTCGGTCAAGTAGGCAGCGGGGACTCAGCACAAGCCAGCAGAGATCAATCTTACTTTTGTTACTAGTCGAGACCTCTATCAGTAGATAAAGCATATGGGAAACGACCAGCATAAAGATAACATATAAGCATTTTTCTACAATAGCTTATCTTGTTCAATCTTGCAATTTTCAGCTACAACCAGGAAATCAGTTAGAAACAAGCTGATCTTCACAATTTATTTTAAACGAGATGCTGATACGCAGAAAGAAACAAGTCGTGAAAAAAACTTACCATGTTTCTTGATCACATCACAAACATTAAACTGATGCTCTGTTTTGCAGTGGGAGAATACACCCTCAGCAGAACTAAACAACCTGTAAATAATGAATTATTAAATATGCAGTATTAGCATGTTTAGAAGTTGTAACACTGTTATGAGTTTTATATGCTCTGTTCTGACCTGCTAGGCAATGTGCTCAGAACACATCATTCTCGCCTTTAAGAAAGGATGAGCAGGCACCTGCTTATCACATACCTCACAAAGCAGCTTTCCCCTTGTTTGCAAAACATTTTGCAACAAAAGGTAGTAAGTGCAAAAACTTTGTTTGACAAAACCACGAACCCTGTGAACTTTCAAAAACACCTTTAAAGCAAAGACAGTGCTAAACCCGAAATCTAAGAACCACACGTATACGAGGTGAGTTAGCCAGTTAGATCTGCTACATCAAAATAAAAATCCTCATCTATTTACTGATGATGGGAAAAGATGACAGAGAATTCAAGAGAGAAGCTTCCATACTGCTCCAGGGTGAGGAGAGGGGAATTAGCCGCTTCCCACATTACTCCCTCCTTTAGTCTGGATTTAACAAACCTCTGGCTCTAGAGAGGCCGTGTGGAAGATCAACAAGCTACAGAACACTGTTACAAACTACGTATTACTTATTTTTCTGACGTGGCTGCCTCCCTCAGGCTGAGTTCGGGCGCTCGCA